>NW_010363645.1:14343-71201 GCF_000414095.1 Morus notabilis | reverse complement strand
GCCTTTTTTTTTTTTTTTTTTTTTTTTTTGCCGGTCTGATATCCACACCAACATAAACAAAGTTTTTTGAGCTTTTTCATTTTGAAAAAGAACAATCTTTTAAAAGATATGCTTTTACCTTAGTTGATTGTAGACTAACCTTAAGTTGGGGGAGATTGTTTACCAAAGAAACAGTCCAGAAGCCTAATTAGTCAAAAGTGCGAGAGTCCTAGTAAGACTCATGATATCCACACCAACATAAACAAAGTTTTTTGAGCTTTTTCATTTTGAAGAAGAATAATCTTTTAAAAGATATGCTTTTACCTTAGTTGATTGTAGACTAACCTTATGTTGGGGGAGATTGTTTACCAAAGAAACAGTCGAGAAGCCTAATTAGTCAAAAGTGCGAGAGTCCTAGTAAGACTCGGACCTAAGATGTTCGAGATTGGGCTTTTTCTTCCGAGAATAATGTTATATTCCCATTGAAGAATGCTTCTTTTTGTTCAGTCATACATCAAGAAATAGATAGAAGAGGGAGTTGGTGATTATTGAGATTTACATTTGCTGTAGATACTCAAACCGATTACATAAATCTAATAGTACATTGTTACTACGATCTAATTTTGAGCATTGTTATGACAGTCTCTTTTTTTTCTTCATCGGATTAAGATGTTTTTGTTGGATCCTGCAGGCTTACTGACTGCGGTCCACAAGGACTACTTTAGAGTACTTAACTGTCGAGAGTTGCTTTTCAACGATTGCGGGGATCGTGTTGCTCAGTTGTTACACGTCGAATTAGCCACCCCAATTGCGCAGTGTCGAAATAACAATGATATTCGGCAGGAAATTCTCATCGTGAACACTCACTTGTTGTTTCCTCATGATTCGAGTTTGTGTCTAGTAAGATTGAATCAGGTAACTTCGTTTTCCATTCCATTCTGTCTTTTTATTTGAGTGTCAATTGTTTTTGTCTACTTACTCTTCATAATGTCATTTGTTGATCATACTTTGTTGTCTCTCATAATAGGTCTACAAAATCCTGCAATGGGTAGAATCTTATCAGAAGGAGAACAATCTGAATCCCATGTCCATAATACTCTGCGGGTAATCTTACTGCCTGCGCCTTCGGTTACCCTTTTGTTTCTTTACATTTTGCTCTCTCTTTTTCCTGTTTTAGAGTGTCACTAATTTGTTAAAGTACTCTTGCAATGTCTGTTTCTTGCAGTGACTGGAATGGAAGCAAACGTGGACATGTTTACAAGTTCCTTAGGTCCCAAGGATTTGTCTCATCTTATGACACTGCTCATCAGTATACCGATGCCGATGCACAGAAGGTCAGTATCTCCAATATCACTCTTTAGGGAAAGAGTTTGGAAAGGAACGAAGTGAAATAGGAGGGAAATCAAACATTTGATTCTAGTGTATAATTATCTATTTTTAGGAATTAGAATTTCATTCTTATGCCGGTACTGATAGTTTCATTCTGCCTATTGTAGTGGGTCAGCCATCGCAACCATCGGGGGAACATATGCGGTGTCGATTTCATATGGCTTCTTAATCCTAACAGTTACAGGAAACTCCTAAAAATGAGTTGGATTGAAGCAGTATTTGGCATGTTCAAGGTCAATTCTACCTTACACAAGTTACATAGCCACGACTTTTATAAATTTCACGCAGTGACCATATTGAACACAAGTTTTACTTTTATGTTCAGCTATTCAGTCTCTAAAGATTTTGTAACTTTCTGTTTTCAGTATCTACTTAGAAGAGCTTCGCTGACAGAACATGATGCGTTTGCCTTTCTCAAGGCTGATAATCGCGACGACTACATAACCTACTCAGGTTTCTGTGAAGCACTTCGACAGGTATGGTCCTTTTTTGTTTTTTGTTTTTTTTTACCCTAATCAAACTACTTGAACTTGTTTATCTATGAAATATGTTGACTAATATAACATTTCTTTTCTTCAGCTTAATTTGATTGGCCATTGCTATGGACTCAACGTTGAAGAAACAAAGGACTTGTGGGTTCAAGCAGATATAGATGGCAATGGAGTTCTTGATTTCAAAGAATTTCAGGTACATTATTCTCATCCACAATTTCTCTGTTTATTTATATGTTGTTATTATTAGAACACTTAACAAAGCCTCAATTTTCCTTTGCTTTTGGAGTTTGGCTCAAGAAACAAGTTAACTAAGAATAAAATAAGTTCGTAAATAGTGATCTTTGTGCTGTAAACTATGGCCTTGCAGCAGCGAATTTGGAATTCAACGGGGTCTGAACAAGGAGACGAACATGTAAGCATGGTCCAAGACGGCGGTTCAAAGGACAACAAGCAACAAACAATCGGTTTCAGCATAAAAAATGCAGTTCTCTTCCCTCCTGAAGTAGAGAAAGGGAGATGGCCTGATGACTACTCTCTCTCAGACCACGCACGCCTCACCGTGGTGTTTTCACCAATTAGGATGCCATGCTCCCAGTTAATATCTTGACGAGCCTTCGTAGTGCCAAAGATTTAAGCTTGCTTGTGCATAAAGAAACACGAAAGATACTAATGGAAGTTGGGCCATCAAAGTTCTTGGTTTAACGAACCATTTTCGCGAAGAACTCTGCTTCCATTCCTATTCCTTTCGAGCATTTCACTGGCCTTCTGCTATTCAGTTTACACAAGGTGGAAGTTTTGTTCTGATTTTCCATCCCAAAACGGAATAAAAGAAAGCGAGAGAAGAAGTTCAAGATTTTGTACATTTGTAAATAGATTTAAGCCCACACAGCAATATCACCTTTTTGTAGCATGGTGATTTGCACTGTCCAAGTAACTTTTGCATTCTGGTTTAATTTCAACACAACTTGTCTAGTAAGAGATTTTTGCTCCACTAAAACCCATTTGATAAGCCAAACTTTTTGTGAACAAATTGAACTGCATATACTGATAAACTCCATATCTGGTCTCCCACGTCTATGTGATTTCTTGAAGATTTTTGCTTAGAAAAAGTGTATGTTTCAATCCAGATTCTTCCTTCTCTATTTCCCTGTGTAAATGGCACTTTGCAGTTTCACTATAATTGGTTGCTGTGTCAACTTTGTATGTTAATTATTATAGTTACAGTCAAAATAGAATTGAATTTTATACAATAAACTTTGCAAGGAAAATTATTGGTCCAACCTAAAAGATTAGCCTCTTTAATGGAAAATCTGTAGCCTACATGTACTTATTCACTGACACAAGTCAGTGAAATTAGGAATTTTTGCAAGAATTGGTGAACAAGAAGTAATGTTATTAGATTTAGGGCCGGCAATTTCTGACACGACACGAGATAAATGAGTTTGAACTGCACGATTATTAATTGGGCCGTTAACGGGCTGGCACGAATAACACGAAAATAAAAAGGCTGGATTCGTGCCAGCCCGTTTAACACACTTAACCCGTTTAATTATACGGGCCATTATCGTGCCGACACGGCCCGACCCGTTTATTAAGGTCATATATATATATATATATATTTTTTTTTTTTAAGAGAAAACCCTAAGTTCTCTCTCTCATTCTCTCACACCCGCCTCACTCCTCACGCCCGCCTCAGTCCTCACTCGCCGTTTCCATCTCCTCAGGGCTACATCGATTTGAGCAAGCGTAGGGTTTTGGAAGAGGATATTCAGGCATGCGAGGAGAGGTACAACAAGAGCAAGCTCGTTCACTCGATTATGCGCCATGTTGCTGAGACGATGGGCATCGATTTGGAGGTATTTAGTTTTTGAATCTTTGCTGCTATTCTATGCATAATTTGGATTTTTAGGGTTTGGCTGTGTATTTGGGGATTTATGCGTGCTGACGAATTTCTCTGTTCAATAGCAAGAATAATGCATGTATAAAGTATTGCATAAGTAATTAAAGAATAGTTTATAGCATTGCATTGCGTATTTAGGTTTTAGAATGTTGAGGAATTTGGTTAATATTATTGGAGAGGAGTGTGGGATTTCCGGCTTGGTTGCTCGGAGAATTTGGAGAAAACTAATATGGATATTGGTTTATATTGCTTCAATAGCAAGAATGTATGTGTTGAATAAGAAATTTATGGAAAGTTTATAGGATTACTTTAGGTATTTGAAGTTTTAGAATGTTGAGGAATTTGGTTAATTTTATTGGAGAGGAATGTGATGGGATTTTCGGCTTGGTTGCTCAAAGAATTTTGGGGGAAATTCAGGTGGATATGGTCCTCAAATCAGCATGCATAGATTGCTAGAATGTATTTATTGGAGTAGAAATTTAAGATCACTTTGTGGGGTTTCTTTTGAAGGATGTATACATGATAAGGAAGAGAGAGTTTATTGCCGCAGGATAGTTCTTATCAAACTTGTGAATTTTCTTCTTCCTTGTAACTTGTTTATGTTTAACTTCTAATAACTATAGAGGTTCTCTCCTATCCAATTGGATTTGCATTATTAGAATTTCTTGTTGTTGAATTAGTTTTATCTGCCTACGTTAATGGCAATGCCACATGATATGTGTGGGTATTAGAATGCCACGTGAAAGTTAACATTTGCTTCAAGTTCGGTAAGTTAATGATTGATGATTTGATTGATATGAATGTGATTTGGCTAGCTAGACGAATTTCACTTACTTATGAGGATCACGTGTAGGTTTGTGAGGCTTTACATAGAAAGACTTCAAGAATTAACGTGATTGGTTTTTCAAATCAACTTTTTAACAGTAAATATTATAGAAATTGTTGCAACAAGTTTCTGTAAGAAGTTGAGTACAACATTTTGCACTAAAGTCATTTGACAGCTGTTGTAGAAGGTCACTTGCTTATTTGTAGCATGCCTATTGTATCAGTTTTTCTGAGTGTGAGATCAGGACGTGCAATTATAATTTCATTAATTCTTCAGGAGGAGGGTATATAGTTTTTCAGGAGAGAAATTTTGTTAAGGAGGGTGTATGCATGTGTGTGTTTGATATTTGGATATTTTAATGTGTGTTAGCTATTATGCATGATTTTAACTATAAGTGATATTAAGTAGTCAATTAATATAATTTTGAATACAATATAAAATTTCACTATTTTTGCTAGTTGGGTCATAAACGGGTCATAAACGTGTTTTTTTCGTGTCGGCCCGTCACGGCACGTTTAGTAATCGTGTTCGCGTGTCGTGTCGTGTTAACCGTGTTATTAGCATTTTGTGTTTGTGTTTGGATTTTTGACACGTTTATTAATCGTATCGTGTTCATGCTCACTATAATCGTATTGTGCTGTAATCGTGTTGGCCCGAACACAGCCCGTAAACACGAATTGCCAGCCCTAATTAGATTAGCAAAAAGAAGTAATGTTATTAAATTAAAGTTGATTTCAGTCATTTGATATGACTGAGAAAAGAAAAAACAAACAATAGAAAGAAAAAATTAAAATGATTAAATAATTCAAGCAAAAACAAAAAGAAGGGTGCCATAGACTTGGCAAATAGTGACAGGAGAACAAACAAGAGAATGAAACAATGTATTAAAATTTAATATAATTAAAAACTTTCCTAGTGTATTTATTTATTCAAGGGCATGGTTCAGAACTTTAACATTTATGTCACTTTAATACCTAAAAAAAAAAAAATTAAGGTTTTCTTTTAGAAAGGATACAATGGAAAGTTGAAATCTCTTTAGGAAGATGTTAGAGATAATAATTCGGAGTTGCAATGAAAAGATGTAGGGAATGATGACAAATTCTGATTCTTTCTCCTGCTTATAAAAGATAAAATAAGTGGAAATTTAACACTTTCTTTTAAGGAAATAATAGTATAAAAATCCTCAGAAAAAGTGGAAGATAATTTAAGTTGGTCTTAGGGATTTAGGAACTTGTAGTGTTACTTATAATTCTTGTTAAGGATGAATGCTAAACTTTTTTCATTCTTTAATGCTCTAATTAAGGTGGGATGTTTCCTTGATTAAGAAACACGCACCCACAAATCATGTCAAACTCAACTTAAAACTATTTTTTTTTTCTATTTAATTTCCTGTGATTAAGAAACACGCACCCACAAATCATGTCAAACTCAACTTAAAACTAATTTTTTTTTTCTATTTAATTTCCTCAAATTAAAGAATGAAAAGCCCAAATTGATAGAAGAACTCGCAATTTATAAATAGATAGTGGAAGATGAAACCTTTAACTTTATAGTTAAAAGAAACCTTTAACTTTAAAGTTAAAAAGAATTCATTGTTTACGTGGTAGGGACAAAGTGCGAAAAATATTCGCCTTCACGTTTGTTCCCCATTAAAAGCCTATTTCTTGCCGTTTCTCTGAGTCACAAATCACTTTCCACGCTCAAAAGGTTATAACCAATAGAATAGATCCTAGTTGATGCACCATCTTCTCTCTTTTATTTTTTATTATTTATTTTTATTATTTATTTTCCCTTGTGTTCACACTATGATCTAGGATAGAGCTTACATAAAGTAAATAAGTCACAAGTTTAGTTCAACAAAATTGTTGAATTCTTTTCTTATAAGAAAAAATAATTACATACGAAAACTTATACTAAATACATATTGGAAATGGTAGAAAATATACTAATATAAAAAGTTTAAGAAAGTATATAGGTCAATTTTTAATTATAGAAATTCATAGGTCATAACTTGTCAAGTTATAGTTCATAATCAGATAAGTTATGGATAAACTTGTCAAGTTATGGTTCATAGCCAGACAAGTTATGGACAAAAACCATGAATAACTTGTCAAATTATAGTTCATAATCAGACAAGTTATGGACGAAAATAATAATTTTACCATGAATAACTTGTCAAATTATAGTTCATAATCAGACAAGTTATGGACAAAAATAATAATTTGGCCTATTTATTAACTTACGTAAACTATTGGCCTATTAATTTTAATTCATCTCAAATCTTAGCATATTTTCCTCTTTCTCCCAATACACATAACTACTTGGATTATCATCATATTTTCCAATCAATAAGACTAACAATTTTACATCTCGACTACCAATTTACTGATTATAACATGCAATTCCACACCATTTTTATACGTCAGTATTTGGCTGGTTAAAAAATGAATATGATGATTACCACAAGTGATATAAATGAGTATATTGAATGCTCACAAAAGGGAATGGAGTTGTCTATAAGGCAAACTTAAGCTCCGTTCATTTTACTATTCAAGTTTAGAATTTGAGTTTTCTTATAGTAAAAAGCTCTCAGAAATAATCACATTTTATTTTTTTGCTACAGTAAAAAGTTCTCATATAAAGTCACACCTAAACTCGAATTAAAAACTTGAATCACCGAATTAAACGGGTCCTTCAACAAAAAAAAAGTGATCCGCATGAGTTTATTTTATAGATTTGAATTACTGTTTAAATATTTTTACTACAATATAGTTTTTTTTTTTCAGACTTATAAACCAAATGAGCCAGACTTGTTTATTTCAAGTGTAGACTGCAGAATATATCGCTTATTGTCACTCCCATTCATTGGAAACAACTTTCATGGTATTGCCATTATAATTTGCTTTCAAATTCAAGAGGGTAAACTTTTTGTCATCAATTCAATCAAATTACATATAGCAAAGTTAGAAAACGCCCACTAGAGATTGAGAAAAACATTATAGACATGTCGCTTTCATCCAAAAATCTGAAATTTCTCCCAAATATAAAAATTTTCAGCTAGATTTTACTCCGCTGTTTGCTATTTCACTATCAATGTATAATATATACATATTAATTTTTTTCCCACTTCTATAATGCGTGTTCCTTAACCTTGAAGATTCAGAATTGCAAGGCTAGGACCCCAATCAAAGGCCTATTGACAAGACGACCCTTCCTTCCTAGTCCCTGCCTATGGGCAATATTTTACTTTTTGCCCTTTATAGGGACCCTCCACCAAACTGAAATGTGACGTGGATATATTAGGAAAATGGGAAGTTTGATGTTTGGTAGAGAGATTCGTTCCTTGATTCGAATCATGATTCGTGGTTCGCTACAGTATTTTCTCTCACAAAAAATTCACGTAAATTGAAAATGGTTCCAATCACATAGTTTGAATCCTCCAACCAAACGTTTTTTTTCTTGTAAAATTGCCTTTTTTTTCTTGAAAAATTGCTAGCTACCTATTTTTTTTTTATTTTAAAAAAAAGACAAAATATGCAAGGTACCTATTTATTTGTATTTTTTTAACTGTTTGATCATACCATATCACAAATAATTTTTTTTTTTGAAGTAAAAAATACCATACCACAAATTTTCTTTTTGCTAGTTCATATCACAAATTTGATAATACACAAATGGTTGAACTTATGTTCAATGTATATTTTATATTTTTTCTTGCCATAAATGATATGTTTTCTTTTCATCATCATAGCACAAACTTTTTCCTTATATTATCACGACACCATCCCTAAAAGAATTAACAAAAGAAAAAAAAAAGTAAATCGTTGAAAAATGATCTTAATAATGTGAAAGTTAGAAGCAGCGAGGAAGCAGAGAGCAAGATTCATGGCAATTTCCCATATTATAGTAATGGAAAAACGCGGGCCCATCGATTCAGCCTACGTAAGCTAACACGTGGCAGTTCCTGATTGATTTGCCACCTTAACGTTCATTTAGATCTCGTTCAGTTTCTCCATTCTACCCTTGATTGACCATCGTTAGTACTGAATTCCCCCCCGCAAGCTTCCAAGAGAGAATGGTAAATCCGAAAATACAAACAAGAAGAAGGTTAAAAATTAACGCGGAATATACAGGGGATATAAGCGCGGGTATTGGTCTTCGGAAGAATCGGAACCCGACAGAGAGACTCGTCGACCGAACTCACCGATTCGACTCGCTCTCGACCTCTCTCTCTGATTTTCACTTTCTCTGGGTTTGCTCTGCTTTTCTCTTACCTGCGAATCCAAAGAAAAAAAAAAAAAAAATCCATGGCCCATGGGACCATCATCTGACTGAACTCTCCTTGATTCCTAGCGATTTCCTAGGGTTTATCTTTTTTTTTTTTTTTTTTTTTTTAAATTCATGAAATTGGGCTCTCTTTCCCAGTTCTCGCTCTTCAGCTTATGGTTCATTGATTGATTCACTCTCTCTCTATAGCTGTTTCTCTCTCTTTCTCTCTGTGTGTATTTTTGTGGTGGAAAATCATGGCAGTGGGTGAAATGGCGGTTTTGTCCTCCCTGAATTCTCTGCCTCTGGGGTTCAGGTTCCGACCGACGGACGAGGAGCTCGTCGATTACTACTTGCGGTTGAAGATCAATGGCGAGGTTCAACTAGTCTCTGTTATTCGCGAAATCGATGTTTGTAAATTGGAGCCCTGGGATTTGCCTGGTACCTTTTTCTCATTCGCATTCTATTTGCTCCAATTGAAAGAAAAAAAAAATTATGCTTTTTTTTTCTTTAATTTAATTTGTTGGTTTAGAAATTAGCCATTTATGTTGATTTAATTGTTTGTTGATTCTTTTCTTTTCCTTGTATATATGCGTACAATGAATTTTCTATTGAGCTTGACATAAATTGTTTACCCTTTTTTGTTGTTGTTTTTGTTGCAATTGTGAGATTTTTTATATTAGACTTAACTTTAATCGATTGATTTAATTCCCCACCATCATCACCCCATTTTGAAAAAAATAGAGAATTTATCCTTAATAGTGCATGAGTCTGGACTTTTACTCTTTAATTCTTCGTAAATACTCTTTTGTTAGTGTAATTATTTGATAGAAAAGGTTATGAATCAAGACTAAAGGGTAAAAATTCTGACCCATGCACTTTTAAAGGGTATTTGTCAAGATTACTCCTTCATTTTTCCCACTAAATTTGTCATTTTGGGCCTTAAGTTTTCCAATTGGACTTAAATTGTTTCGTTTTTCTTGGGAATTGTGTGATTCCTGTGATCCTTAAGTGATAATTAGGTTAGTTTGAGTTTCTTTTCATTTGGGAGGATTGATTGAATTTTTTTGATTTTCCACTAAAAATGTTCATGTGTTTGGCCTTCATGTTTGTCTAAATTTAATTAATCTTTGTTTTGGCTGCAGATTTATCGATGATACCTACGAGGGATCCGGAGTGGTTCTTCTTCTGTCCACAGGACCGGAAGTACCCAAATGGGCATCGGTTGAACAGGGCTACAAAGGCAGGATATTGGAAGGCAACTGGTAGAGATCGTAAGATAAAGTCCGGAACACTCCAGATTGGAATGAAGAAGACTTTGGTCTTCTACACAGGCCGTGCTCCTAAGGGGAAGAGGACCAACTGGGTAATGCACGAGTATCGCCCCACGTTGCAGGAGCTCGATGGAACTAACCCTGGCCAGGTAGTTCTTTATTCTCTATTTGCTTATTCTCTGCCCTATTTGGTATCAGTTGCTTTGTTTCTATGTTTTTGTTTCCATTCCAAATTCATAATTTAGACTTGTTTATTTGTTAAAACACATTGCTTGATTTGAGATTTTGAGCAAATTTAAGGTGGAGAAATTTGAGAATGTGGCTTGGACCCTTTTAGTTATGTTTCTCATATATATGTTGTTCAATCTTATCCAGAGTCCCTTTGTCCTCTGTCGTTTGTTCAAGAAACATGATGAGAGTATTGAAGGTGTGAACTGTGAGGCAGCTGAAACAACTGTGTCATCTCCTATCACCAAATCTTCTCCTGTGGATACGCAGTCCGAGCAAGAAGTGACTCTAGGACCTCTAGCATCTGGAAAGCAACCTGAAATGCTTCCCACGAAAATAGAATATTCGATGATCGAAACTTTTGATGACATGACATCAGAGGCGGGAGGAGCTATTGCTTTTCCCAGCAATAGCTATAGCGCTTATGATGCAGGAGATCAAGGGATAGAAGAAACAGCTAGTGAGGTGAGTGTGGAGGGTCTGAGTCTTTGTTTAGTATTGTTTTCAGTGGGATAAAACAAGATAATTTAAGTTGTTCCGTTTTGTCCATGCTCTGTTCTACAGAGTGATCAGGAGCTGGAGGAAGACCTGAAAATTTTTTATGCCCCCACACCTGGGCCGCTAGATTGCAAAATATTTTCTCCTCTGCACTCACAGATGCAAGCCGAGCTAGGATCTTCTTGCATGTATTACCCTGTTGCCAATGATTGTAGCACTGGTCATAGTGGGGTGCAGTTTCAGTACGGGACCAATGAGTCGGATGATGTCACTCAGTTCCTGAAGTCCGTTCTTAATAATTCAGGGGAGGATGCAACGGAAGATTTTGTCACCGAAAATAATCAGGTTGTCGAGAGCACAACAATGACGAATGCAGCTTCTGGTTTCAATGGTGTGTTATATGGTGATGGACAAGCTCAATTAGAGAAGGTGAGATGAAGCTCTCAAGGCGCTTTTTATCAGTTGGTCTAGTAAGTTTTGTCCCAAGTCGTTGAGTTTTCTTTTTCTGCAATAACTAGGTTGTGCGCTTACTATGTCCAAAATGATGGTTTCTTCGAACCACTTTGAGATTTTTTTTTTCTCTTGAAAGTAACCTTAGATTTTTCTCATTGCATGCAGCTTGAGGCAGGATTGCAAGGAGCGATGTCCTTTGTGGGCACTTTTCCTGGAGAGGCTTCCATATACACAGAAAATCCTGAAGATCACAGTACTGGTTATTTAGCGCATGCTGAGCCCTACAGCAGAAATGTTCTGCCATTTGGTTCTGCAGTATCTATCAATGATTTGAACCCAATTTTGAACGAGGATTCCGGACCTGTGATAATCAGGAGGACTCGCCAGCTGCAGAATCCACCAAGCAGCATTGAAACCGAGGCACCACATGTAACGATGATACAAGGGGCTGCACCGAGAAGATTACGCTTGCAGAAGAAACTTCAAATTAGCTGCAGCTTCAAGTCTGTAGGACGTCAGAACAATAAGCCGGAAGAAGAATCAAAACCGGTAGTTAAAGAGGTAATTAGCTTTGAAGCTGCAACTTTCTTTACAATCCGCTGATGTCTATCACATGGATTCTTGAAAGGCTATTCTACTGCTATTTGCAGGAGGAAAAAGCTGTTGAACAGCACGCCACTGGTAGCGTGGACGAACCCCAGAAAACACCCTTCTCGGGTCCTGTTGATGACGGTAAAACATGTCAAGAACCAGGCACAACAATGAGATCATACTCAATCTCGAAGACGGGCAAGAAGAAGGTCATTTCTGTGTTCTCGGAGACTGGCTCAACCTGGTTATTTTCCTTTATGTTTAGGGTAGTTGTGTTTGCCGTCTTGTTCATAAGCTTCACTAGCATGTGGAGATGTCTTAATTTCTAGTGCTTTGGAGGTCTTACGAGCAGGTCCTACTACCTTTTATGTGGGGCCCGGATTGGGCTTCTTTGATATAGATTTTTTATTTTTTTTTTATTTTTTATTTTTATATTTATTTATGTGTATAGCAGCATTATAGAAGCCTGGACTAACTGTACTTTGTGTGTTTTTGATTATGTAGCAGCGTCTTTTTTGCGGCTTCCATGTATAATTCTGAATTTAGGTTTAGCTGCGTATTACTATATGAAGATGAATAATTAGCTGGAGTTCCTACATATATGCACACAAATAAGGTTTAACATCTTAAACATTGATACTCTTTTTTCCCCTCTTCTTTTTTCGGCTGAAAAATCATCCATTTTATGTTATGCCATGAAGTTTGGTTTATTTCACTTTCAAGCACACTATTCATGTTATATTCAAAGGATGTCGAGACTCGAGAGAATTTATATCAGTTTTGTTACTATCAAAATTTCATAACCTTTGATGCGGGTCCGCATTTACATTGCCTTCCTTCCAAATGACTAATCTATCATTGAGTAATTCAGCAAAAAAAAAATGAATAATTAAAAAAAAAAAAAAAAAAAAAAAAAAAAGATAGAACTAGACCTTGATCTAGTTGCTTATTTAGGTCCCGTTCACTTCGCTGATTCGAGTTTAGAATTCGAGTTTTTCTACAGTAAAAAGCTCTCACAAACAATCACATCTAACTTTTTTGTTACAGTAAAAAGCTCTAACATAAAGTCACATCTCAACTCGAATTCTAAACTCGAATCAGTGAAGTAAACGGGGCCTTACTCTCTTCATACATTAACCATATTCCAACCAACCATTGAGTTCTCCAAGATCGAATATAAACATTCTTTCATTTCTCGCATTGTCAATAACTCATTTGTAATATAAGGTCTCGTTCATTTTACCGATTCGAGTTTTCAGTTTTAAGTTTTAACAGTAAAAAGTTCTCAGAAAATGTCACATCTAACTTTTTCTACTACAGTGAAAAGCTCTTAGAAAATATCACATCTCAACTTAAATTGAAAACTCGAATTCACGAAGTGAACGAGGTCTAAATTTTATTTCCATTTCCGCCTTTGTTCTTGTTTTTTCTTTTTGTCTTTCTCTTTATTTTTATTTTAAGGTTTTTAGCATGATTCTTTTAGTTTGATTTGAGTCCTCGAATTTTTAATAAGGGATTGACTAATTTAAATTGTTAACAAACATGAGTTAAATTCTAGACAATAATTATTCAGTATGTGTAATCTTTTTTTTTTTGGTAATTTAATTGTTTCTTCTTCAAAAATCTAATTTGATAATTTAATATTTGAATTAGCCGCATTATTCTCTAAAAAATTTTAAAACCCAACCGCTATTAAGGATTGGAGACAAAAATAGTAAAGAGCTTTATTTATTTATTTTTGTTACTGTAAAAACCTTTTATTTATTTATTTTATTTTAAATGAACTTGTGTCTTTTTGTTACAGTTACTTGATTCTTGATGGTCAGTTCGAGGCGTATCCATCTTCATAGTCACAACTTATTGAGAATAGACGACCACTCCATCTACATTTTTTGCTTTTTAATTTTGTATATTTATTTTGTAAAAGTTTATAGTTAGTCCCTTTAAAAATTTAGAATTATATACACACAACGAGTATAATATTTTGCATATAGGTTTCTAACTTTTTTAGTGTAACTTGAGTATTACACAAATGTATACATAATACTACACGTTGACAAATAATAAATGTTATATTCCCTGGACTAATACGACTGCCAGATTGAGGACGTTTTTTATATACACTCTATTTTAGGTCTTATTCATTTGAGTTTTACTAAGTAAAAAACTTTCAAAAACAGTCACTATTTACGCCCAAATGTTTTTTTTTTTTTTTTAAAAGTGAATAAAAAAAATGGAAACTCAAGAAACTATTAACAGACAAAATACAAAAACTACTAATCAGACAAAGCAAAATAAAAGTAATAAAACTTAACAGAAACAAAATGAAAATAAAATGATTAACAAAAAGAGACCGACTACCGGCAATACTTAAAAAAAAAAAAAAACACAAAAAACGCTAAACTGATTACTAAAATAATATTAAAACAATAGAATTATAAACTATTTATTACATACATTAACTAATAAAGAAACTGACCACTAAAAGACAAACCCAAAGAAAACAAAAACATAATATACAAATCACACTAACAAAAACGTACAAACCAAACTTAACTAATCAAATCAGTAAACAAAAACACACGACTAGAAACTAAAGAAAAATAAAGTGAAATTAAAATAAATTATAAAAAAATTGTACTTATCTCTTTGGCTAATTATCTACTGAATGCTTTTATATGTTGCACCTCCCCGACAATGACGCTAAAATTTGATTACGCCCAAACGTATACAAAAACAAGCAGTCAATTGTATCACAATTAGGACGGTTGATCCCACGAGAAGGCGATAAAAACAAACAAAAGAGATTAGTAGAATAAAAGCGTTAGAGAGGTAAGCAATTGAACAAAGAAAAAGAAATGAGTGTTTTTATGATTTTTAAACAATTTAATTTTAAGACTATGCAATTTAAAATAGAGAAAATTCAATAATTAAAAGTGGTAAGAAATTGAGAATCCTCTATATGCTTTGTTCACATATTTGGATTTTGATTCATAAATCGACTCAATTAAAAGTTTCACTTCCCAAACAATCAATCAGAAAATAAATATTTGAAGAACTTGTGAACAAAAATGTATTCGAGTAAATAAAATTCTTTCGTTTAGTATTAGGAAAAATTATCTTATGAGAAATTTAAAAGCGACAATATACCTCGAGGTGATATTGTAGTAAAAGACTACTCATAAAATAATGCCTACCAATATATAGTATCATGCAACAATCACATGAAAAGAGCTTGACTAGATTTATATAAAAGTTGACAATAAAATATATTGTTATGAGGAAGAAATATGATAAAAGAAAATTATTTACTCAAATGTGTAAAACTTACAAACCATTAGTGAATCAAAACTCAAACAAGCTTACTACACATATAAGATCATCTTTAGCCTCACCCAAGAATTCTAGCCTAGCTTGCACATAATTCTCACAAAATTTTAAAGAAAAAATATGAGAACAAAAGTAAAGTAAAAATAAGAGAAAAAGTATCTACACTTAGGTTAAAATTCAACAACCTAATACACTTAACAAGCGCTTATTTATAGAAATTTTGGGCCATGCCAAAAGTTACAATCAACAACAAAAATAATAAAGAAAATAAAACTAAAAACGTTATCCTATTTAATTGAAATTTACAAGCCTTTATTTTGAGAGTGAATGCTGAAATTATCCCAACGGAACAAAACAGATCGCTGGCTGAAGAATCCCAAACGAGTGGGACATGTGTCGCATGAAGAGGGGTTGAGAGGAGAAAATTGTCGACAGCTGCATCATTTCTGACACGTGGCACGCTATGATTCGCGGAGTGGAAGAAATGGTCGACAGCTGGGTCCCATAGGGACACGTGGCGCGCTGTGAGTGGGAGGATCTGCACAGCCGGGGCCCACACGGAGAGAAATGAAGAACCACTTGACGCGCGCGTGGAGGAGACTCACCCAGGGAAGGAGCAGTGCACGCCAAACGCGCATGCGGAAGGGGACAGTTGGGTCCCACGCGGAAGAAGAAAGGGGCTGGCTTACGCGCGCGTGCAAATAACTCACGATTTGGGCCTGGCGTGAACGAAATGCGTGCGTGGGTGAGAGGGTAAAGCGGGGAACACGGCAGAAATCACCACATGGCGCGGCTTGGAAGAATGGCTTGCACGGTTCATTCGGCTAATGGGCTTCTGATAGGCTTCTTTTCTTTTTATTCTTTTAGTTTTGGCCTAAATACCTTATTTTCTTACAAAATAAAATAAAATTAATTAAAATTAAATACTTTTATAAAATATTAATTCTATGAAAATATTTAATTAAAACTTAATTTATTTAGTAATTATGAATAATTTAAGTGTATTTTTATGCACTTATTAATCACATCTAATTTTTTTTTACTATGATAAAAATTCTCACTAAAGTGATTTTTCAATTTAAATTAAAGAATTAAACGGTCTCCTAAAGTCTATTACACGTCGGCCACGGCCAAATCCCCTGTTTTATCAAGCAGAAGAAATACACTTTGGTTCTCCAACAACCCTCTCCTCTAGGCTCTACGCCTGACAAACCTGTTTTTCTCTATCACAAATTTTGTTTCTCTCAAAGAAAACACAAACATGGGTGGTTCGTCTTTGATCGCCTATTCTCTCCATATTCTCCTTCTCCTTCTCTTTCTCATTTGCCCGGCTCTCTGTTCCCAGGATCAATCCCGCTACGCCAAACACATTCTCCACACAGCCCAACAACGAGACAAACCTTGGCTTCTCTCAATCAGAAGACGAATCCACGAATACCCAGAACTCAAATTCCAAGAGCACAACACCAGTGCTCTTCTCCGCGCACAACTCGACCAGCTCGGCATCTCTTACTCCTACCCACTTGCCAAAACCGGCATTGTCGCCCAAATCGGCACCGGCTCTCCCCCCGTCGTCGCTCTTCGCGCCGACATGGACGCCCTCCCTTTGCAAGTAACCAAACTTCATTTCCTTTCCTTTTGTTTTGTTCTACTTTTGTTTGCTTGATTTATTGAGTTATTGCTTATTGGGTTGGTTGGTTGGTGATGTACAGGAGCTTGTTGAATGGGAACATAAGAGCAAGGTAGATGGGAAAATGCATGGATGTGGCCATGATGCTCATACCACAATGCTTCTTGGTGCAGCTAAGTTGCTTACTGAACGGAAAGATAAGCTTAAGGTTAGTAATAGTATTACTCTCAGTTATTTTTCATGTCACTAGAGTTAATATCTAGTTATTTATTTATTTATTTATTTTTAGTTTTTTTAACAGTTGGTGTTTATTTTTGTAAGTTGTATTTTACTGATTTGAAATGCCACTTAGAATTGATTGGATACTTCGAGTGTTCACCTTAAGTAAAGTTTTGGTTTTTCAACTGAAATGGGAAAAAAGAGAGGGGGAATAGAAAACAACTTTGGTCTTTGAATTTGTACGCCTTCAATTTAAACTAGTTTCCTGGTGTGGCCAACAATGGAATTAACGTTTCTAACTCTATTTTTCCTGCAAAACTGAGTTGTTTGATTTGTAGCTTTTGAGAAGAAAAAGTTATTAAGGCATGTTTAGATCGCGTTATAAAAAAAGTGGGCTGCTTTGTCTTTAAACTAGTTAAAAATTTCTAGCTGTAATTCAAGTAAAGAAGAAGAAGAAGAGGAATTACTCCTTCTAATCTGCTTAATCCGAAAGAATCACCGTTCTATTTGATTATGAAATGAAGGAAACTGTGAAACTTGTTGTTGTTCTTCTGAATCTTCTTTAGCTTAAAGATATTTTCTCTTTTTTTGTTATATGAAGGGAACTGTGAGACTTCTTTTTCAACCTGGCGAGGAGGGTGGTGCTGGTGCATCACACATGATAAAAGAAGGTGCTCTTGGTGATGCTGAAGCAGTCTTTGGAATGCACGTCGACTTTGAAACACCTACCGGAAGCATAGCATCCTTGGCAGGTCCTTTTTTGGCTGCTGTATGCTTGTTTCATGTAAAAATAGTTGGGAAAGGCGGTCACGCAGCGTCTCCACATCATACCACGGACCCAGTACTTGCTGCATCCTTTTCGATTTTGGCATTGCAACAGCTGGTCTCTAGGGAAAGTGATCCCCTCAACAGTCAGGTACATCTCTATTTTCAATGTTTCTCTTTGAAGATTTTTGCTTAAACCTTTCTTTTATCTGAACTTAAAAACATAGGTGAAACTTCCCGGACATCTCTAACATATCTCCAAACAAACTCCTTATAAAGTCTTCATCTATTTCAGCTCTGCCCGGCACCTATTACCCTTTCTTTTTACTCTCCAAGTGTGTATTTTCTTTGTTTCATGCTATTTGGAAAAGGTAAACTTGCCATATTGCTAAAGCTTTGTTTTTCTCTGACTGAAGGTGCTATCCGTCACGTATGTCAGAGGCGGGACTGCAACAAATGTAATCCCGTCACATGTCGAATTTGGTGGTACTTTGAGGAGTCTTACAACTGATGGCTTGCTCCAACTCATGCGTCGATTGAAAGAGGTAAACACATCGTTCGTCAACTCTTTCGCTTTCCGTATCACGCTCGGATTTGATTAGTAAAATCATGCTGGAATTGTGTTCTAAACAAAAGAGAAAAGAGATAGTAAATACTAAATAGAGTTTACAAGTATTCTACTAGTCTGGCAGCCTACTGACTCATATGTTTCTCGAGAACGCGGAGAGAAAAGAGAAGTGTCCTAATAGTAAGTTCTATGTGTAGGTTGTTGAAGGACAGGCAGATGTGCACCGATGTACTGCGCACGTCGACATGAAAGAAGAAGAATATCCGCCATTGCCTGCTGTTGTGAATGATGAAAGCTTGCATATGCATGTGAAGAGGGTTGGAGAGCTCATGCTTGGCCCTGAGAATGTCAAGGATGCCAAGAAGGTGATGGCAGGTGAGGATTTTGCCTTCTATCAGGAATTAATTCCCGGAACCATGCTTAGCATAGGAATCCGAAACGAGGAAGTTGGTTCGATCCACTCGCCTCACTCGCCTTTCTTCTTTCTTGACGAGGATGTCCTTCCAATTGGAGCTGCATTATATGCTGCCCTTGCAGAGCTATATTTGGATGAACACCAACATTCAAGTGTACAGTAAATTTTTCAGTGCTTAACTGTGAGATTTATGAACAAATGCCAATAAATTTACACGTCTCTTTGTATTCATCTGTGGATAGTAAAATGGAATCCAGATGTATTGAAGAACAATTACTAGAGAAAAAAGAAAACCTGTTTTAATCAATCTGGCATTATGAAGCCTTTGCTTCTCTAGATAATAACATACTAAAATTATTAATTACCCCGCCCAGTTAATGTTGTTGAATGTGTAAACTTTCAAATGACATGTTGCCTTTGGAGAAAAAACGACAAACGGCCTGTACTCGTATTGTACTGCAAATGATTGCAAAAGGAAAATCTGATACAGGAACAAGTAACAACACGCCATATTTCAAAAAAGAAGAAAAAAAAAACCGCCATGTTCAAACAGACGACAAAATCTAGGACGATTAATTACAGGACTTTCAATAAACGACAGGCAATATTACTAGGAAAACCATTTTATTCGAACCATAAATGAAATTATTTTCTGAGATATGGAAAACATGATGTTCCACTCGTAAAAATAAACGAACGCAAGAAATTGAAAATGTAAGACGATAGCAGACATGTGATTGTGGTTAATGAATGATATCTATCTACGAATACGGAGCACCAAACTTTACAAGGAAAACAACAACAATCTTGTTTACATAAACGACATGCCGTTTTAGTAGCTAAACGCCAAAAAAAAAAAAAAAAAACTACAAACCACGTATCATGTCATTTCTTTGCAAGTTTCCAGATGAAATACGATATGTTATTATGTACATGAACGGATAATAAAATACAGAATGATTACTACACGACATGTCGTTTACACCAAATCGGGTAGAAATAATTGTATGTCTGTTTCAATTGAAGGGACAACAAAACAGTATGTCGTTTGTTTTTAGAAAGGACATAATACGTCATCATATAAACATTTTTTTATGGAAATCATTTTAGTTTTAGTAAAAAGAGGCAATAAACTTCTCGAAACTAACGATATGTCGTTTTTGTAAATCAAACGGCATCATAATGTTTAGAGACGATATGCAGTTGTGGTAATCACGAACGACAAAATTCTACACAATTAAAAGGATTTCCCATTTCAACTTAAACGGCAATGAAACGTTAAACAGCAATGATGACGCCCTTTTAAACTAAATTGCCGGAAAATTTTTCCCGGAAACGTTTGTTTCGACAGAACTTTCAATTTCAAATGACATATTGTCTTAGGACGAAAAACGACCAACAGCTTGTCCTCGTATTGTACTGCAAAGGATTGCAAACTTTCAAAGCAATATGCCATAGTAAGACGGCAACATGTTACATTTTTAAAATTGTACTGAATTCGATGAAACATTTCTCTTTCTTTAGTACCAACCAAACAGAAAATCACCATAATCCCTTTTTTCCTTCACTGCAAAATATATATCAATCAATATGTATACATACATACATACATAATATTGTGGACTTTTTACACAATACAGTGAACTATAGATCAGATTCTGGTAAAAGTTAATAAAGATATAAGAACAAAGGAGACCCATGTCACTAGGTATGTGCCCTTACATGCATTGCACCAAGTCACCAAACTCTCATTGTTGGCTTATTCCTTACATGCCACCCACTAGGCCCTATAATGATGATTTTAATCATCTCTATTAGATCCGTTTTTGGCAATTTACTGGATATAATTAAAATCCAACTAAATAAATTTCTGAAAACAGTAAATAAATAGGCACTCAGAATTAGTATCGCGGTTTGGTAACCATCTACATTCACAGGGCTACGCTCAGACATTGAATAATCTACTAATTGTCAACGATTACAAACACTGATTGGACTTATACAAATAAAGACTCCCTCTTTAAATTTGTTGACACCGTATAGAATCAACTAGATGGCATGATTCAGCGAGCACCACTCATCTTCAAAACTGCATGGCGGAATCCCTTTGTTTGACAGGTCGCTCTTTCCCAAAAGCTTGAAATTCTTCTCCCAAAGAACGATAAATAGTTGAACTCCCCTCAACACTGTAAATGTCTTCCTCCGAAGAATGATAATGGGAATTTCTCAAAACATTATGTGTGAAACAAAGGAAGCCCACAGAATGAATGGTCTTGAGTTTTATTTATAGAACTTCTATTCCTTATCTTCACGTTGGCACAATCAAGTCAAATTTAAATTATTTTCATAATTATCTTCACGCTTACTCAAAATTCAAAATGTCGCGCAATTTGTTCTACGACTTGTTGCAGTATTATTTGATCTTGAATTTAAAATCCGAACTCAATAATTTTGCTATGATGATCTCTGCTCTGTCTTCACACACGTCTTCTGCATGTTATTTTTTACAAAAAAAACACACAACCTGAAACTTTTATCTTGCTGAGGCCAAATCTTATTTTTTAATTGAATTTTAATTCAATTCAATTTAAACTAGGATTATCTCATCAAATCTTCTTTAAAACTTTAACTCCTTATTTTTATCTTTTTAGTAACTTATCTTCTCTAGAACTCATCTTTTCATCTTAAAATTTAAATACTTTAATCAGATAAACTTGCTCTAACACGTCATCATTTTCTCAAATCTGTTTTTAAATTTTCCTAAAAAAACTGTTGTTAAAAATTGCCAACTAAAATCCTACCACTCTCAATTCTATTATATATATAGAGAGAGAGAGAGAGAGACTTGTGTGGACCAATCAAATATATTTGCATTGACCATGAAGAACATCTGTCGCTAAAAACCAAAAAAATATCATGCTCAACCAAAGAAGATAAAAGGCATTGCAATGGCCCAAAAATTCCTAAAGGTTTCTTTCAGCACACACCAAGCATGCTATTTCTTCTGTTGAAGCAGTTGGCCAAGAACAAACGACATGTTCCACTGTCCATTCCCTTTTCTTTCTGTCAATTAGTGTCATATGTGTTGAGATCTTTCACTTACTGTTTTCTGCTGTGTACCATGTATTTTCTTTAAAGTGGATGTGTTAGATCCAATGGCCATACTCCACAATCTCGGTGGAGTTTCATCTCAGTCAAGTTTTGAATGGGAAAGAACGATTTCACAAAGTAAAATAATCGAATATTCTTATATTTGGTGACCAATTACGACCATGTTTATAATCTACATTTATATAATTATTAAATCAAATTTCTCTATTTAAAAAAAAAAAAGTAAGATCAATAGATCATTGGCAACAACATGAAATCTCAAATCTAGAGCAAAATGGACCCAAACTTATCTACTAAAGGGACTTCAATTGACACCTACCATATATCAGAACTTTCTTCTTCTTATTATTATTATCTTTTAATTGCACATTTAGCAGTTTCAAGGATTTTTTTTTAAATTATTTTTCGTGTTTTTAATATAGAGGGCAGGGCAACAGAAAGTTAAATTCTAATAATAATTCGTATTCTCATGTGCTCTCCACATTCCTTTTGATTCTTTAATGCCAATACCTTAATAAAAGATCATGAACAAGAATTGATTGTATTCCTGTCTGCAAAATCCTTCTGTATTGAAACATAATAATATAACAATCATTTAAACTTTCACTATTAAAAAAAAAAAATAGATTTCAGAAGATCTTATAGCCCAATTATGGAGGTTCCCCACATTAAAAAAGGAAAAAAAAAAAAACTATTTTCCTGGAGAATCAGAGCATTCAAGATCCATTGTCATACAATTAACGCTAGGATCTTGCATAGAATAATATCATAAAAATTTTTCTTTTTTTGGTGATGAAATCTTGAAAGTTGAAACTCCAATATTGGTGTTAAACTATAGCTAACACATTAAACGTTCTGTATCTTGGAATGATAGTTTTAGCATAATCATGTCCTTTGCTTTTTAGGTGAACCGTATAGACCAGATATGTGTCACATATTTCTGACCTATGCTTCATAGAATGTATATATTAGCTGCCATTTCTTCATTAGCTGATTAACCAAAACTCTAAAAGCAAGATCCTTTGGTCAACCAAACACCACAACCAATGAGAGGAAGCCACGTGTCCTTGATCAGCTCAATTAGAGTAAGACCCTTCAGACGATGAAACACCAAAAACCAATTAGACCAAGCAAAGTGTCCCAAAACTCTTCTTTATGAGATTATAAATAGTAGTTCTAACTAAGGAGAAAAAAAGGCTAAAGTATTGGGTGGTTGAGTTTGAGTACTTTATTAACTAAGCCTATTTCACAACCATCTAGATTCTTCAAACCGCCCACCTAACAATAGTAGGGACAACACATTCTTTGATTAGAATCTCTTAACAAGTCTAATTAAGCATACCCTTTTGAATTACAAGTAATCTTCACCTATATAAATCATCCTTAATCCTCTTTTGATTAGTGGGAAACGAAAAAGAGAGAGAAAGATGGATGATTAAGAAGTCAACCCATATTCTCTTTTGTGTGCCTTCTTTTTGGCCGGACTTTGATCTAACCTTGCATCAAGTGGAGAAATTATGTTGGTTGGTGAAAATTGTTTTGCCTAACAGAAATAAAATGAATTTAGTGGTGGTGGAAAATTGAGATCATTTACCAAAAGATTTCTTTCAATTGGGGACTAATTCTGTCAGTGTCCCCTTGCTGACTCACTCTCACGTGTTACAACTTAGTAAATTGGGCCTTTTGCCTCCTCTTTCCACATTTGCACAAAAGGATAAATCTTTTCTCTTCAAAGTTTTTTTGCATCAAAACTTGGGAAAGGAAGGAAACCTGACTAAGAGGAATCCTTTTTTCAGTTTTTATTTTTTTTTTCTTTCAAAAGTTGTATTGTTGGCCTTTGAATTGATGGAAGATGTGTACCAAATGGACCTGTAAATTGGCCAACGTGGTCATGAAGTACCATTTTAAGGAAAAATCCTTTCTTTCCTTTCACTTCCTTGGAGCATAGAGGAAACAAAAAAAAGATGGATCATTGACAAACCCCAATGAGAGTTTTGTTATACTCCAAAAATACAGCAAGAGAAAAGTAATGAGAAATAGGGCAAAAAAAAAAAAAAAAAAAGGAAAGGTGATTAAGCTTTGTGATATGGGGCAGCAACCCATGTGAGTATCCTTTCTAATGTGTGGATCTTTACACGCAAAAACTTAATACATTTTCTCCATCCCCACGTTTCATCCATCCCAAAACTTTGTTATGGAAATGGGGGAAGTTCTTTTCTTAGCGATTTTTTTTACTTGTGGGGAAAGTATGTACTTGTCTGAGTGGTTTGTTTCGGAACATGACAATTTCTTATCATTTTGACGAGGGCTCTTGTAATTAATTGTTTTGTAATTTGTAGATATTAATTTTGATTTATTATATCCATGTTTTAGTCATACTATATCAGAAGTTTGTTTAATTTAAGGTTTGTACTCAGGGATCTACAACTATAAATTAGTAGCTTAACTAACAAGTAAGCCAAATAATTTCACAACACATTAACTATAAAAACTCTACATTCAGAAATATATATATACATACATACATATATATGTTTATGGGGTTATAAATGCTATGTATTAGTGCACACATTGCAAAAACTTCTGCAGTATTCACTTGGAATAATTGTTGTAACGAACAGTGTTGTGTTTGTTGACATTTGGCAGTGACAACGGATAGATTTTCCAACATTCTATATGTAGTCTATTTAGTTGAGATTTTTGTAGATGTTCATAAACTTGTTGATCTAAATCTCAATGCTTTTTATGGTTTAAAAATGAAGTAATAGATCTAATATATGAAGTAATAGATCTGTCTTTTAGTTCTTGTAAAATTCTGAATCCCCCTTTTTTTTTTTTAATTCTTTTGCTATTAAGAATAACTCCACTATATATAACTCAAGATTCTGAGCTTTTCCAAATTGCTACCCCTATCATCAACAGCGTAAAAGCTTCCAATGGATAACTTAGGACCACTAAAGAAAAATTAATTATCAGGGGTCCATATAAAAGTACTGTAAAAACCTACAATAAATAAATAAATAAATAAAACACCAAACAGAAAAATTAATTATCAGGGGTCCATATAAAAGTACTGTAAAAACCTACAATAAATAAATAAATAAATAAAACACCAAACAAAAATCACACACTTGAATTCATTGATCATCTTAATTTGCGCATTGTCGCATGTGATTTATATATGACAACCACAACATATTCCTATTAGGATGTATAATTGCAATTACGGTTGGTTTTTATCTAACTGTACATTTTTATATCTGATAGGATGTTCTCTTTTTACATAACACAAACATTATGACTAGTATATAAAATTAGGCATAGTCTTAAGTTCGGTATCTGTACAGTACTTTGACTCGTTCGTATGTACGTGTAACACTTAATTTATTTAAGTATAACATTTAATGTTATATGTGTTGGACTATATTTATTTAAATGTTATCCCAAAATAAACTGAATGTTATACACAAATACGAAGGATGTTACACACAAAAAAATTATACGTATTTGATTGGTTAGGATATGCCGGACTTAATACAATTCCATTAAAATTATTAGAACTAAGGTATGGCCAGGTTGTCCATAGAGGATCTACCAAATGTGTGACACATCATCAACTTGTCATGAAAGAAATAATCCACTAACTTTTATCTTGGCCTTAGCAATTCACCTCCCTTTTCCCCTCTATAAATCTGCCACCCCCAACTCCACTCCTTTCTCCCTCTTCCTTACTTTCCAATACTTGGGTTTGATCAGCCTTTGGAAATTGAAAAAAAAAAAAAAAAAAAAAAAAAAAAAGTTCCAAAAAAGAAATATTAAATTAGAAGACGGTTCTTTTGCATGCTTAGTGGCACTGCATGTGCTCAGGAATCACGCAGCTTTCCTTTATATGCGAATAACCCCACCGTCCATCCATTTATATAAAAACCATTCTCTCTTCTCTTCTTAGTCCTCTCTCTCTCTATTAACTCTTTCTCATACATTGTCAAATCAAATTTGAGAAACTTATTAGAATCTACATAGTACATTCATCCTTTGGTGAAAGACAAAAATGGGAGAAGAAGCTAAGCAAGTGAGTGATTCAGAAACATGACTTGAATGGTTAATGATTATTTTTGGCTTGTTTGAATTAATGCTTAATATTGATTGTGTGAATGTTTAATATACAATGGACAGGAACAAGCCAAGGCAGAGACTAAACCAGAGGAGAAGAAGGAAGAGAAAGTTGAGGAGAAGAAAGAAGAGGAGGAGAAGAAGGAAGAGCCGAAACCACCATCTCCTTTTGTGTTGTTTGTGGACTTGCATTGTGTTGGATGTGCCAAGAAGATTGAGAGGTCCATCATGAAAATTAGAGGTCTCTCTCACTTCTCTCCCTCCTTCCTTAATTTACATATATATATATACACACACACACACACACACACACACACACATAAATAAATATATATATATATATATATATGCACATTTGTTTGACATGATTAACATTTGCCAGGAGTTGAGGGGGTTGCTATAGATATGGCTAAAAATGAGGTGACCATAAAGGGAATAGTTGAGCCTCAAGCAATCTGCAATAAAATCATGAAGAAGACCAGAAGAAGAGCAAAAGTCTTATCCCCATTACCAGCAGCTGAGGGTGAACCTATTCCAGAAGTTGTCACTTCACAGGTAAATAAGTCCCATGCAGAACATGATTAATTTTAAAATCTAAAAAAAAATGAAATAAGAAATTAATATCATTTTCTTGATTAATTAAGTGTGTAGAATAAATGTGTTTGGTTTTTTGTTGCACCAGGTTAGTGGACCAGTTACAGTTGAACTCAGTGTGAACATGCATTGTGAGGCCTGTGCTGAGCAACTTAAGAGCAAGATACTCAAAATGAGAGGTACTTAACAAACTTCACTACTCTAACTATTATCTTATATCTGATTTAAAGCACTACTATTTTTTTTTTAATGGTTAGATTCTCTAAATTAGTACATATATATACATACATATATATATATATATATATTCTGCAACTTCTTATCATGTTATGCCAAGTGTGGAGAGTAGCAGTTAGGTGTACTCTTTATTGCACCAAACGTTAAAGTCAGGAATAACCTCATAATTTATTTATTTATTTTGGGATCTAAATAGTTGGAGGCAAGGGAATCCTAGAAAGAGATCTTGGCTCATACCTTGCTTTTTCTAGTAACCACCAGATGGATGGGCCCCATATGACGTGGCATTCAGACAAAGGCTATTATTGACTTGGGACTAATATTTCACCACCATTCAAGTCTCAAATCAACATCCTGCTTCATTATGTAGCTAAACATAACAAAATAATTGTCCTGAAATGATGCTCCTTAACAGATAAGCCTTGCTCAAATTATCAGCATATGGGCAATTTCTGACTAGGAAAAAGAGTACTACTAGTCCATGATACCTCACTGTAAGATATATATGTAGTTCACTTTTACCATATCAATCAAAATGATAAATTTAGATAGACCATATGAAAGTGTAGGTCAGCTTGATTACGAGTCTAAAATAACAGTAATTTCACACCTGATTTCATTTTAGTAAAACAAAAAAATGTTAGGTTGACATTATAAACTTGGGCATTTAGCTATGGTATTTTTTTTTCTTTTTTGGATATGTCACTTAGCTATATAGTTAAGATATTAGAACACCACTTACATATTATGCTGATTATTACAGGAGTCCAAACGGCTGCAACTGAGCTCAGTAGTGGGAAAGTCATTGTAACAGGAACAATGGACGCAAACAAGCTAGTAGATTATGTTTACAGACGAACAAGAAAGCAAGCAAGAATCGTGCCGCAACCCGAACCGGAGCCCGAGAAGAAAGAAGAGACCAAGGAAGGTGATGATCAGAAGCCTGCAGAAGTGGCAAAAGCAGAAGAGAAGAAAGAAGATGAAAAGCCACCTGCAGAAGAAGCTGCAAAGAAAGAAGAAGAGGGAAATAGTGGTGATCAAAACAAGGAAGAGAAGAGTGAGGAAAATAAGGAGAACAAAGATCAAGAGGGAATTAAGAAGGAATTATTAGGAGGACTAGAAAATGGAATTCCTATGGATCACGAGGAAAACATGAAGAGAATGATGTACTATTCCCAGCCTCTCTATGTGATTGAGAGAATCCCACCTCCTCAGCTCTTCAGTGACGAGAATCCAAATGCATGTTGCATTTCATAATAATTGTATATCATGCATGTATAATATCACAAAATAAGATTTGAAAGTTCATAATAACAAAGATGTTAATGTTATTAGATGGTGTAAAATGTTTTAAATTGATAATACTACCACCACTCGTGAAGAGTTTTTTTTTTTTTTTTTTCAAAAAGAGTTTGGTGGAAGTGGTTTATTAATTTAGATTCAAATTCTCCTCCATTAATTGATTAATAATATAAATCATTCTGTATCCTATGTATACTATTATATGTGGTGCCTTGTATATTAAAAACATATAGATGAACATGATATCTGTATTTTATTATTACTAATGTTCTTAATATTCCTTTTGTTTCTTAATTTTGAGTCATACGATTGGGGAATTTAATAATATTAAATATTCAAAAAAAAAAGAGCCTAGACTGCAGATAAAATTCATCAATTGCAAGCCAAATCCTGAATAAGAGAAGTTTGAAATTCAAGTTGGTTTAAACAAGATAACATCCGGATTTGAAATTGAAATTGAAGAAAGTGGATTTGATTGGAAGAAGATATAACCAAGATTATCTTATTTTGACTTGGACTCAAAATTCAAGTTCAAGTAGTATTCGGCCTTAGGCGCTGCAAAGACCAGGTAATGTGATTTCTACCGTGGAGAATATACTGAAGTATATCTACATGCCTAATGTGAGATTGGATAAAGCATATATGGCATGTTTACTTACGCGTAATCGGAATGAACATGAATTGGAGTGGGCAGGATTCAGAGTGGGTAGGATTCAGAGTGAGGAATCGGAGTCAGAATAAGCTGTTTACTTAGTAATAAGATTCGGAATTGAAGTCATTCCAAATCTCATTCATACGTTTACTTACACCCAGAATCGGAATAAAAAAGTGTAAAAGTATTAATATACCCTTTAAATCAATTTGATATTTTCAATTTTAAAAATATATTGTGTACTTATTATATTAAAATTAATCATAATTAAAATATTTAGTGTAATAATTAAGTACTAAAATAATAAATATAAATTGTACAACTATTTAAAATATAAAAATAAATTTTAAAAAATTTTAAATAAAATAAATAAAATTTAAAAAAATAAAGGTATAATAGTAAATTGATATTAATATTAGGAATGAGAGTCTCAATCCCAAGGGGGGGCATAGGAATGCCAATCCCAAATTTGAGTGGGACCCACCAATCTCACTCTCATTTCAGGATAAAAAAGAGCAAGTAAACATGAGATTGACTCTCATTCCCCACTCTCATTCTTCAATCCTGGTAAGTAAACATGCTAATAGTGTTAAAGTATAAAATTATTGTTGGCCCACCTCCTAATAGTTTAAGTTGTTGGAATGGATTGGTAAACTAACATGGTATCAGAGCGGGAGGTCCTGAGTTCAAACTCCCGTAATTGCACTCTTTATCCCCATTTAAAATTACGAAAATAGTAGAAAATATGCCAATATGAAAAGCTTAAGAAAATATATAAGTCAATTTTTAGTTATAGAAATTAATAGGCCATAACTTGTCAAGTTATGGTTCATAACCAGATAAGTTATGGACAAACTTGTCAAGTTATGGTCCATAGCCAGACAAGTTATGGACAAAAATAATAATTTGGCCTATTTATTAACTTATGTAAACTATTGGCCTATTAATTTTAATTCATCTCAAGTCTTGGCCTATTTCCCTCTTTCTCCCTTAAAATTATCATAATGTGTTGGCCGTTGGGTCTTTAATATATTTCGGACTTAAATATTCATGTGTTGGGCTTTTCAATTAATTTACCTACACGATTATAAATACAAGGGAGAAAGAGGGAAATAGGCCAAGACTTGAGATGAATTAAAATTAATAGGCCAATAGTTTACATAAGTTAATAAATAGGCTAAATTATTATTTTCGTCTATAACTTGTGTGGTTATAAACCATAACTTGACAAGTTATTGTCCATAATTCATAGTTTTTGTCCATAACTTGTCTGGTTATAAACCATAACTTGACAAGTTTGTCCATAACTTATCTGGTTATGAACCATAACTTGATAAGTTATGGCCTATTAATTTCTATAACTAAAAATTGACCTATATACTTTCTTAAGCTTTTCATATTGGCATATTTTCTACTATTTCCGTAAATACAACTCCAGGCTATTCATTCAAGTGGGCTTTCCTAAATTTCAGGCATAATATTTTAAGAAGTTCTCATTATCATTCTTTAGGAGAAGAAGTAGTAATCTTCGGAAGAAGACGTTTACATTGTTAAAGAGAGTTTAACAGTTTATAGTTCTTCGGGGGAAGAATTTGAAGTTTTCGGAAGAGAGCGACTTGTGCCAAATGAAAGGATTTCGCCGTGCAATTTTGAAGACGAGTAGTGCTCGCAGTCTTTATTTTTCTAAGTTCGATTGATATTTGTAATCATTGAGAATTAGTAGATGATTCAATATCTGGGTGTGGCCCCGTAAATGTAGATAATTATTGAACCGCAATATTAATTTTCTGTGCCTATTTATTTATTGCTTTCATAATTTATTAATTTAGCTTAGTAAAATAATTACAAAACGGATCTAACAGAATGTTATAAGACAGTTGGTCTACTGCATAGAATATATATCATGTGTCAAAAAAATGGAACTGTTGTTACACGGATATAATATACTAAATAGTATTTCTAACCATACATGATTATTCATTTGATCTATACATTAGAAAATAAAGGGCAATAATTTAATATATATGACATGAAGCTTTCTCTTTCTTTGTCAAAGTATTCATGCTGTTTTAATTCTTTAATTCCATTACGGAATATCTGCAAATCACCTATTAACTAGATCTATACGCCTGAAATTAGTGTTATATATATATATATATATAGAATAATATTAAGGACACACATTTAAATCTAAATTTTTACGTACCAACTAATATATAAAATAATATCAGAAATATCTATTCAAATCTCGTATACCAATTAATATATATTAATATATATATATATATATCTATATATATATATATATAATGATTGAGGGCAACAGTGAGGTTTACGCTCTATACACTTATAGTATTTTGTTGGTGTCTCATACTATCGTTCTTATCACGACCAATTTGCAAAATCCAGATATTATAAATACCTCCAAATTAATTTCATGTATTGCAATGTAGTTACGATTTATGAATACTTATTTTGGGAACATTGCATAGCAAGAAAGTTTCGCTCCAACAATATTGACATGTACGAACCAGGAATAAATTGCCCGTTTAATTCGTTAATTTGAGTTTTTAATTCGAATCAGGAATAAATTAGAGCTCGTTTAGTTCGTTAATTTAAATTTTTAATTCGAGTTGAAATGTGACTTTATGTGAGAGTTTTTTACTGTAGTAAAAAAGTTAGATGTGACTATTTTTGAGAATTTTTTACTTTAATAAAACTTAAATTTTAAATTTAAATCAGTAAAATGAACGAGGTATTAGTATTTATCATATATATATATATATATATATGACTCTAATGTATATCTAGCCTAATTTAAATGCTTCTCAGGCCTTAGCAATATATCATGTACATCCAATTGCTAAAAGCTGAACTGAAGCAATCTGAATCACCAACTTTTCAGCTGATTTCATAGTTACTTTCTGCTGTAGGTATACGGTTTTGGATCAAATATTCCTGATCATGATCATCATGATCGCTCATGGCGGTGATGATGATTACGACATTACAATCAACCTAATCCATAGGCGGTGGTGGTCATATAGTCAAAAATAGATAGATAAAAAGGTACTAATTATATCCGCCGAGTCGTGGCTAAAGCGTCTCAGTGAAATTTCTTTTTCTCACCTCTCTTCAGGTACTTTTTTTTAAAAAAATTTAAAAAAGCAAAAACTTTTATCTAAATTACATTTTGCAGTCGTATCTGAAAGTGCTGGCCTGCAACTCTTTTCCGTCATCTTTTGAATTTAAAAAAGCAAAAACTTTTATCTAAATTACATTTTGCAGTCGTATCTCATCTTTTGGAAAATAAGACTATGAAAAAGAATATGCAAAAATATTATTATTAAGCTCTCGGATCACAGTCAATATGACATTAAGAATTTGAAAAAATAAATACAAATAATATCTGATATAAAACCAACTGAGACCAATATGGCATACTGCTTAGCAAGATAATTACGATACATACCAGCATGTAACATGATTTCGTTGTACTCTTTGTGATATGAACATGATTTGAGCATTTGTCCACAGAATAATGTGGGACAATATTTCAAACATAAACGTGAGGGAAAAATCAACCACTTAAGAAAACCAGCAAGAAAAAAGGTCCTTTTGCGGTAGAATGTTGTCATATTGATACTGTAGATTTTTTTATTACTAAATCTAATTAAAATCACATCAATATAAAAAATATATACTGAAGAGACAAAATTTAATACAGATTTAACGAACGAAAAACAATAACCTAATCTACCGGACACCGATAATTTATTTTTCAGTTCCTACCCTCAAATTCCTCCTCAATTATAATCCAAAGCTTCTGTTCTATGTTTTGTGCATGTCACATGTAGAAGCACAAGATTAATTATAATGTCTGACGTAGGTGGGCCAGTTGAGATTCCCAGGAGGAGAGATCAGAGGTGTGGGTTTCACATGCAAGGAGGGTCCCACTCCATAGTTGAGATCTGAGTCATCTGATCATAGGCCTAGAAAACGACATCAAATTTTTTTTTTTTTCAATATGTAAATTTGGCAGGGTCCGGCGATATGCCATCTTCACTTGTCTTTTTGTCTCACGCTCCAAAACAAACAATTAGCTAATTAGTGGAAGACAATATGAGGTAACTAATCAAAGGCAAATAATGGTCAAGAATTTTGAGATTGAAAGAAAGCGATGGAAGTTACATGATTAAAGATGAACTAATCATACTAAATCTGTAAGGATATTATGATAATAAGACGTCAAAAAAGTTGAAATCCATATGGTGTGAAAATTGAAGATTGCAGAGAAAGGAGATGGATGTACGTATCAACTTTTTCTTTAACACAAATAAAGCAAGCACGGCTAACTTTTAATTTTGGCCACCTCAATGCAAGGAAAAAAGAGGTATATAATAACTCCCTTTATTGAATAAAAAGAAAAAGAGAATATCATTTAGTTGAGACTGAGAGATAAAGCGAGTAATTTCTTATCTCTTTAAGATTACTTAGTACACCATTCTATACTCTTATAAGTTAATATATGACAGTACTTTATAATTATAATTGTGTGGGATGGACATTTGTTTCATATATTCGTGTCTGATTCTAAATCATGATTCATGATTTTCTACAGTGTTTTTCTCTCATAAAAAACACACGTAAAATGAGAATGATTTCTGAATCTATGAACCAAACGTCCACTTATATTTTGGTTCTCCATCATAGCTAGTTATAACAATATGCCATTGCCGGTTTGCGTGTTGGATGAAGTTATAATTATGTTTCTAATGGACAAAGATGATTCTAGAGACTAGAAAACCAAACTATATGATCCATATTCTTTGTAACAGAAAATAAAATCCAAAAGATAGAAAGTAGATGGTCTCGTCGTTTGCATACATAGGTAAGGAAAGAATTGCATGCATGTGCATGTTGATTTCACCAATGAGATGGTGCTTTTGAGTACTTAATTAAGAGCATATATAATAAACAAACTTTAATAATTTTACATCATTATAGGAAACATCATGATATTATATGAGGCTTTAATTCTAAAATACTGACCTTAAGTTTCCCCAAGTTCCAATGTCTTAAAGGCAACTTCTTTAATAAAAGAGGGGGAAAAAAAAAAAAACAACCCACATGGGAGCCAAAATAATAATCTACAAATTCAACTCACATGAAAAGTGTTTCAAAACAAAGCCCTTTTGGTTATCCAAACAAAGAAGTACTGCTGACACAGCTTTGCACCTAGCCAAGTCACAACCTCATTTCTTTCCAAAGCAGCATTTTAGTACTTAATCAAACTATTTTTAATTAATTAGAGCATAATCCTTTCGCGATTTGATTGACTCGAGCGACCGTTTATGAAACGATAAAGGCAAAAACAACATCATCAAGAATTAAAGTGTGGGTTAAATTAGACAAAGGGAAAAAAAAGGGGGGAAATAAAGTATACCAATGACAAAAGCTAGCCTCAGTAACAAAGGATCTACATAAAGCCACGCAAATCCAATGCAATGACAAGCAGAAATAACAAAAAATAGTTGAAGGACGGGATAAGAAAGAACTTGCAAAGATTTTGGAAGCAAATTAGTTAAGGATTAATTATGGCCAATCTGCAAATAGTTCCAGCTTGTAGAAATAATGTGGAGGCGCAGTTTGTGGAGATGATGGTGCCTCTTTATTCTTATGGATGTGAGAAGAAAGTGAAGAAGACTCTTTCTCATCTCAAAGGTATTATATACAGACATATATATATATATATGTATATAGGCACTCCTACTTAATTAGTCATGTTTATAGTTGAAAACTTAATTAATATCGATGTAAATTTTTTAAGTTTCATGATTTTTTCTTGTTTCTATTGTTGATGTTCTTCAACCTCCTATGGCTCTCCCCCTTTATTTATTTTTCCTTTTTCTCCTTTGTTTTAATATTTAATTAAGCCAGAGATATATATAGTTCCCCTACTGTTAAAGCTTCATTTTCCCCCCTTATTTTTATGTTTTTATTATTTTTTGCTATGATGTTTATATTGATAAGGCCTAGGCCCAAAATATGAAAAGGATGGGGCCGTCAAATAAGTCTTGAAAGAATGATGCGCTTGATAGCAATTGTTACCAAAAAAAAAAAAAAAAGCATTTTTAGATAAGAGTTTTTACATTTTTTATTGTTTTTATTTATTTTTGAGAGAAAGAGGAAAATAAGTTAAAACTTGAGATGAATTAAAATTAATAAGTCAATAGTTTACATAAGTTAATAAATAAGTTAAATTACTGTTTTCGTCCATAACTTATTTGGTTATGAACCATAACTTGTTTGGTTATGAACCATAACTTGATAAGTTATTGTCCATAAATCAAGATTTTTGTCCATAACTTGTCTGACTATGAATCATAACTTGATAAGTTTGTTCATAACTTATCTGGTTATGAACCATAACTTGATAAATTATGACCTATTAATTTTTATAACTAAAAATTAATCTATATACTTTTTTAAGCTTTTCATATTAGCATATTTTCTATTATTTCCCTTTATTTTTTATGTATTTATTGCGTGAAGTAGCAAACTTCGATAGAAGAAGCAGGAAATGTAACAAATGACCCAATATTACGTACAAGCCAAATTATACTCTTTTTTTTTTTTTTTTTTTTCCAAAAAAGGGGTTTTTTTTTTTTTTTTTTTTTTTTTTTTTTCCAAAAAAGGGTGAATAATGTTGGTCTTTATGTTGAATGACAGGAATATACTCGGTAAACGTGGATTATAATCAACAGAAAGTAACGGTGTGGGGAATATGTAACAAATATGATGTTCTAGATTCTATGAGGAGCAAGAGAAAAGAAGCAAGATTTTGGAACCCTCAAGATAACATTGCATTGGGAGAACCACTACAATCACCATCACCAATAATATCATCTCCTCCTAATCCAAAAAACTATTCCATTTCCAATTCCAAGCCTTCCTTGGCTCTCACTAAGTTTCGGTCGTTTACCTGGAAAGCAATGAAGAAGGCCTTCACTAGATCCCATTCCCTCTGATCAAGCACATTAATGTCAAAAATTAGAAGAAAAAGAGGAAAATTTTGGCAAAATTTGTCTTAGTTTGTAAATTTGGCAAAATACATTGATATCGGATGATCTATTTCTTAGTTTGTAAATATATATATTTTTCGGCTCCTTGGGGACTTTGTTTAATTTCAAAAGGCAATAATAATATTTGGTGAAGCGTCTTTCAGATTCTCTTCCGTTAACATTTGTTTTGGTAAAAGATATAATCAAAGTCATTAACCTCCACGTTCTTTGAATGTCCCCTTCAAAAATTCTAAGGCATATATGGAACATTAATAAGAGATTAAAGAAGTTTATATATATATATATATATAGCTCACTGTATGGAAACTTGTTCACATGTTTTGGCCAAAATAGTTAGGTAGGATTTGACGTTGGAAGCTCATTGGATTCTTTTGGAGGCCATGGTCTTCTATATCCATAAGCAACGAATACTGCCCCAAATCAACTCTTGTAAGACAAGGATAAATGAGGATTTGCCTTTTCATTTTTTTTTTTTTCAAAAGAAATTTGGCTTGAAGACGAGGAAAAAGATGAGATTTCCAAGTTGAAGCTTCCCCCAATTTTCCCTGTTGGTATTCATCTTGCTCACACGTAAAACGACTTGAATATTAACGTTTGGTTGGAGGATTTAAATCATGTGATTCGAATCATTTTCGATTTATGTGTATTTTTTGTGAGAAAAAATACTGTAACAAACCACAAATCATTATTCGAATTAAGGAACGAATCTCTCTACTAAACATTCTCGCAAGAAAATCTCATTGTGTGCGTGTTAGGGAGAATAACTCAAATTTTTTTTTTTTTTTTTTGTGAAAGTCACTAAAATATTAATAAAAAAAATACATCGTCAATCATAAGACAGATCACATGGCAACTTTCCAAGCCCCCAAACAGTAGTTGAGCACACTGCAATTACTTGGTCTGATGCTGCCAAAACATCCATAGAAAAAAATGAATAAAATGTATGAGCCCTTCAACAAATTATACCATATATCCTGCAATAGCGTCATGCCACGTCAGCATTAAGCCACTTTCCCATTATTTGCAAAGGATAAGGCCGTTGAAAACGTGATTACACAAGGTTAACATCAAATAATATAGTCCCTAACCTATTTAGTTGATAACAATTTGGTCTTTATTTTTTTAATTTTAGCAAAACAGTCCCTAAACTCTTTAATTAGGTGCGATTTACAATTTTTTTTGTTGACAACTGTTAAATTCTCCACATAAACACACATGTGACCTGTCACGTGTCCCGTGTCCTTCTTTTACATGGAAATTGTCCCGATTATAAATGTGAGTTTCAGGTATTGTTCATTTTACCGATTCGAATTTAAATATCGAGTTTTGTTAAAATAAAAGACTCTTAGAAACAGTCACATTTAATTTTTTTACTAAAATAAAAAATTCTCACATAAAATCACATATCAACTTGAATTCAAAACTCGAATCAATGAACTAAACGAGCCCTCAATTTTTCCCAATTTTATAACTTTTTAAAAGTTTCTCAAAAAAGATTGATTTTCCTAAGCTGCATACAGACTTGATCGGATGATTTCAAATTGATAGTTGGCAATGTAAGATTTTGGATTTCCCCAAAAACCGCACATGAAAAGACTAAGAAAGAAGAAAGATAAAATTGAAAAGATTCACAACAACATATAGTTTCAGAAAGAAAATTCCAATTTCAAAATTCTTTTGCTCTTCTTCCAATTTCAACAATTGGCTCACTTTGCATTAGAGAAGTTGTTAACTTTGGACATGATTTGGGGGGATTTGAAACAAATTTCTTTAGAATGTGTTGGGCATGGCTTTCAACCTCTTCAAAGCTGTCCTCTTGACAAGTTGTTTGCGCATATGCCAATATCAAAAACCATCTCATGATCTCAAACAAATATGATCGGTGACCAATTACATAAATTAGATCTAGAATCACAAGATCGTCACAGCCCAGCCCCAGCAGTTGCAAGATCACCGCAGCTCCGCCATAGCCGTTGCGCCGCGAGATCGTCGCAGTGCCGTCCTCGCCGCCGGCTCTTCTTCTCTCCCTCTCTAATTCTAAGTTCCGGGGTTTTCTTTGGTCCGTAATTGTTTTTGTTTTTTGTTATAGTTTTCATAAGCCCCAAATGTATTTCAGCCCCAAAATTCAACTGATGGGATGTTTTTACGGGTATTAGAAGAAAGCCATGTGAGGGTAAAGTGTAATTTTGAAAAAATAGGGATTAAATTGTCACCAACTATTTAGTTGGGCCCGTTCAGTTCGCTGATTCGAGTTGAGATGTGATTTTATGTGAGAGTTTTTTACTGTAGTAAAAATGTTAGATGTGACTGTTTGTGAGATCTTTTCACTATAATAAAACTCGAATCAACGAAATTAATGAAGCCTTGTTAACAGAAAGGTGTAAATTGCTTAGGGATTGTTTTGTTAAAATTGAAAAAATAAGGATTAAATTGTCACCAACTAAATAGATTGAGGATTATTTGTTCTAATTACCTAGCAACAAAATTAAAAGGGATTGGTTAAAACTTAAAAGCAAGAAAACGTGGTTAATCCACCCTCTAATGATTACCATTTACGCGCCAATTAGATTTGGCCGACCCCAAAACATGGATTGGTCGGTAAATAAATCCCACTAGCTTATGAATTTGGACTCATTCCCAATTTCCAAAACCAACCACCCTACAGCCTATATAGCTAGCTCCTCAAAATTCAAAACTCAAAACTCAAAAAAACTTTGGCTTAACTAGTACTTCCACACTTTATAACACCAATCTTAGCACATTAGTACGTTATATCATCATTTGCAAGGAAGATGATTATGGTGGCTGTCGTTGCGGAGCTACTCGGAGAGTACACGGCGGCGCTTGCGAGGGCTACGGAGCGCCTACTACCTCCGCCGCGCAGCCTCCGTTTTTCTTTTCATTCCGGCCGTACTTCTCGGGCCATTAGTATTTTTTCTGCTCAAGACTCCTCTTCTTTCATTCTTTACTTTTAGAAACTAGATCATCAAGAACTGTGCGTATATATTTACGATTCGATTTATTTACGATTCGATTCATTGTTATAAGTTATTGTTTGTAATAACTACCGAGGGAAAACTTTCTTTTTCAGCTGATGTATCAGTTTTCCTAATATTTAAGTTGATCAGATCTATAGTATTTTTTCTGCTCAAGACTCCTCTTCTTTCATTCTTTACTTTTAGAAACTAGATCATCAAGAACTGTGCGTATATATTTACGATTGGATTCATTGTTATAAGTTATTGTTTGTAATAACAACCGAGGGAAAACTTTCTTTTTCAGCTGATGTATCAGTTTTCCTAATATTTAAGTTGATCAGATCTATATTTTTTCTATATGACATTCTTATATATATATATATATATTCAATTTCGAAGTCGATGGTATAATATATATTAATCTGAAGATAAGATCTCTTCTTGACATTATATATATATATATATATTCAATTTCGAAGTCGATGGAATAATATATATTAATCTGAAGATAAAGATCTCTTCTTGACATTTTGTATCCACAGAAGTACCATGCCATAGAAATAATCCAAAAAACTACGTGTATAAGGAGCTCTATAAACGAAAAGGTATACGCATACAGATAGCTGCAGAAAGACAATTCTCTCTCTCTCTCTCTCTTGAATAATAATACGGAAACATTCAGACGTATCGTCCATCTGAACGTAATCCAAAAAAAAAAAAAAACGAGAAAGAAGAGAGAGAAAGAGATGAAAGAGAAAGTGAGAAAAATGCAGTGTATGTATGTCAATGAGGCAAATGATGGGAAATTATTAGTGAGAGAGATTTTCTGTATTACCATCACCACCATCAACGACAACATGACAACTTACGTGGGACCTACCTAGCTAGCCCTCCTCTTCTCTAATTCTTCATTGCTGTATTCTCCAAGTTTTGTTTCTTTCCCTTCAAGTAATTAAATTCAGAAAAGTACCATTTTTGTGCAGTACCAAGGAAAAGGAAAACCATATTAGTCTATAAGGAAAGCACAAAATACAAAGCAATACATAGTAGATTATGATTTCTATGTTGTTTGTAGTAGTTTATCCATTTAGGTATGCTTTTGTCGTTTGTTTTATTTTGTATTTTGTTATCGTTGCTTTGTGTGTGAGCTTATAAATAACCATATTAAACTACTGTTATAGTTAGATTTAAACATTGACATACTGATTATTAAAGTTGTGTTTTTTCTCCGGTTTAGATATTTTTCCTGTATGTATTATGTTTATGGCTCAGTTTATTTTACCGATTTGAGTTTAGAATTTGAGTTTTACTATAGTAAAAAGCTCTCAGAAACAGTCACATTTAATTTTTTTCTACAGTAAAAAACTCTCACATAAAATCACATATTAACTCGAATCAGCGAACTAAACGGGCTATAGAATCTCATCCTCTATCCGAAAACTCTATCCTCCCAATTCTGTTGCATCAGATTATGATTATATGTGTATGTTCAACTCTTTTTAGGCATTGGCCATATTATTCGGTTGGGCTACCAGTTAAACTCCAGAGCTAAGAAAAGAGAACGGGAAAAAAAAAAAAAAAAAGTTTTAAGGAATCTGCTAGTGGAGCCGTGTGAAGGAATGTCGGTAAAAAAAGAAATGTGTTTTGCTTATTTTTTTTCTTTTCTTCAACTTCAAACACGTAATGAGTTACTGTAGAATTATTGACTTAATATATTTCTATTTGAAGAAAATTAGTATGCTTCTGTACCTAATTCTTTTATATCCATTTAAGTTCCAAGTCTAAATTGACAAAGCTTAAAAGAATATCATAAGCAAACTGATAGTGTTCCTTTGTTCACAATCCACTTTAACTATATGCTAATGTATATTGCTGTGGTTTGAATTTTCGTCTACAATTTTCATTTTTTTGCTTCTTTTAGTCTTTCTTTTTCTTTTGTTTTCTTTTTTTTTTTTTTTTGGAGGGAGCTTCTTTTAATTTTGGTTTGGGTATTTATGTCCGTTAATTTTATTTTGCTGTGTCACTGCAATCAACTGTAGTTTCTTTTTGTCGTTAATTTTACGCCGTTTTCTAATTTCACTGTCGTTTTTTATTTCCCTAATTTTTGAAATATGGCTGTTTTAGACTTTTCTCCCCTCCTTACGGTTAAAATAGAATCATTTTGATGATGCTGTAATTTTTTTGTTATCTGTTTTTTTCTCGTCTTCAGCTTTGTTGAGGTTTTTAAATTAATTCCCATTTATTGTCGCGTTTTCCGGAATATTAATTGTTTTTAACTGTATAATGTCGTTTTTCGTACGATATCGTTCTTTCATTTTCTTTTCTTTTGTGTGTGTGTGTGTGTCGGTTTTTAGTTGTTGTTTTCAAACTTCCAAATCCAACCGCATTCTCTTTTTTATTTTTGCTGCTCTGTTTTCTCGTGCTCATTTCCTTTTTCAAAATTGATGTCGTTTCTTTTGCTGTTTCTAAGGTTATTGTTGTTTAGGACTTGTCGTTTCCAGAGTAGTTGTCGTTTTTTGTCGTTTTTACTAGTGTCGTCTATTTTGTAAGATTATAATATATATATATATATACACACGCACATATATTGATGTCGTTTTGTGGATTTTCATTTTCCCGTCGGTGACATTTACTGCTGCTTTTGACATATTTAGCGCTAATAAATAAATAAATAAAACCGGATAATCCTTGGTAAGATCAATAATGCAGGGTTTTTGTTGTTTCGTTTCATTTTTCCGTTTTCTACTCTTGCTGGGCTTTTTTTTTTTTTTTTTTTAAGGGCTCTTGTTTTTTCGTTAATAATTTTCTTTTGAAGGGCTCTTGCTGGCTTTCTTTGCGTTTACTGTTTTACAACAGAGTTGTTGTACAATAATTAAAAAAAAAAAGTTTTCCCAATGCCACTTTAAGCTCATATGATGTCAATTTTTTATTTGTCTCCTTATAGCTGTGTTTTAACTTTAATACGTTATCGTTGTTTGGCAAAAACCCTTTTGTCGTTTGACAAACCTTTTTGTTTATGTCTTCTTAAAAAGATTGTGTTGTATTTAGGAGTTGTTTGGATGGGGAATTCGTACTTCGATTCGAATCATAGTTCGTGGTTCGTTACAATATTTTTTCTCATAAAAAATACACGTAAATCAAAAATAATTATAATATCATGATTCTAATCTATGAACCAAACGTCTCCTTAATTTTTGCGTTGTTTTCACATTGTCGTCCATTTAAATTCATGCCATATATTGGTTTTGTCATAATCAGTTGATATTTTCCCAGTTCATGGCTGATATATTACGACTCATTTTCAATTTTGGTCTTTTAGGGTATGATGTCATTTGTCAATTTCAATGAGACGGTTCTTTTTATTTATTTATTTTTTTTGTCGTCTTCGCCTCTTCGGTATTTTTTTTGAAGGTCCTCTTCGGTATTTATGTTATTTAGTTTTTTTTTTCGTTTAGGGAGTTTTTTGTAACATTGTTTTTAGGTAGTTTTGTTGTTTTAACGCAATTGTCGTTTGGCACTTTTTTTTTCTTTTTAATTATCATGGGATTTTTCTGCTTACCTTAGTTTTTAATAGTATTATTTTCATAATTACCCCCAACTATGTATTCTATTTTAAAATGTCCTTTAATTTTTCAAAACAGATCAAAACACTTTTTATGTTATAATGTTACAACTATACTATATTATATTATTAGAATATAGTATAATTATAAAAATGTAATAACATAATATTACATATTATAATTATAATATATAATATAGTATATTATCATTTCTAATTATAGTATATTATCTATCATAATATAAATTTATATTGTAATTATATAAATACTTAATTATAATATTATAAAATATAGTATCTATTATAATTATAATATTATATATTTAAAATAATAAAATTTTAATTTTTATTATAACTATCATATGAAAACATCACATTTATATCCTATAAAATAATATAGCATAATATAATATAATATAATATAATGTTATTATTTATAAAATATATAATCATTATATTTAATTTTATAAAAAATACCACTATCCCAATTATTAGTATAATTATTTATTACAATACCACAACTATATTATATTATGTTTTATTATATTATAATGATAAATATAATTATAATAATTATTATTAATTACAATATGACGATTATATTGTATATTATATTAATGACAAATATAATTACAATATATTATTATAATATTAAATATGATATATTATAATACACATATATAATTATAATATATTATATTATATATTATAAGATATAATTACATTATAATATAAATTATTATAATATAATATTAATTATATTCTTCTCCATTCCCCAATCAAACACACCAAACAAACGGATAATGACTTTGACCCTTCCATAATCTGATTACTTTTCCATTCTTTGCGAAATACGCAAAAAGACACTGCCAGCTTCCGAACTCTCACAAGATCGTCTTCTTCAAATTTTCAACATCTTGGTATGAAGTTCTCTCAATTTATATCTTATTTCTATATAATTTATGATAAGATCATCATTTTTCTGCTATAAATTTGCTCTTTTCTTTTTTGTATTGCACTGTTCGATGAATGTGTTCTTTGATCAATATTTACTCGGTTGTTTTTACGCCTGATTATCACTTTGAAGCTCTAATTCCGATTAATTTTTTTTTTTTGGGTTTTGATCAATTTACTTAATTTGTTGTTAGAAACCAAATTTGAGGAAAAATGATGAGCTGAATGCGTTTTTTGATTGATAGCTATTGGCCAACTCTGAAATTTTTTTTTTTCGCCTGATCATCACTTTGAAGCTCTAATTCCGATGAATTTTGTTGTGGATCTTCATCAATTTACGCCTGATTATCCAGTTTAAAGCGCTAATTTTGACGCTTTTTTTTGGGGGGGGGGGGGGGGGGGGGGGGGGGGGGGGGGGGGGGGGGGGGGGGGGGGGGGGGGGGGGGGGGGGGTTTGATCAATTTAGTTAATTTGTTGTTAGAAAGCAAAGTTGATGAAAAATGATGCTATCAATGTGTGTTTTGATCGATATTTATTTGCAATTCTCAAACTTGTTTTTCGCCTGATTAATATAACTTTAAAGTGTTAATTCTGATAAATTTTATTTTGGGTTTTGATCAATTAATTTAATTCGTTGTCAGAAACCAAAGTTGAGGAAAATGATAGGGTTTGGGTCTTATGGTAATAATGGAGGACCTTATTCCTCACCACCGTCTTCCAACCTATCTGCTTCAGCCCCGCCTTTTACCATCGATCGGTCACCTAACACTGGTTACATGCCCCTTGTGGATTTGCTTGAACAATCATCTAGAACTGGCACTTTGAATAATTCTTCTTCTCTGCACAATTGGCTCCCTCCTCGCTCTCCCACTTCAGAAACCAACTTCTTTTCCGATCCTAACTTGGAGCTCAATTCTGTGGCCTCTCCAAATAATCCATATAATTATGCCTCTTTGAATACCCATTTGCCTCATTTGAGCACATCTGTCTCTGCTTCTGCGGATGCATTTAGTTATGCTCAGTGTGGGGATGGTGTGGCCAAACCATACTACTTTTCATTTTTGTCACCTCCAACTCAGAAAGATGGTTCCTTGGTGGTTCCTGATCAGACTAGTTATGATTGGTTATCTTCTTCTTCTCATGTTGCTGTCACGGCATTGGACGGGTCCTCTAATAAGGATTACTCTCAAAGATCGGGAGATTCAAAGAAACCAGCCCAGTGGGGTGGTTTGTGGAATGGATTTTCGGAATGGGAGCAGGGTAATCAGGGACTCTTTGATGGAAGTTTCTGCTGCTCAAAAGAAAGTGATATACCTGTTTCGTCCATGTATGAGAATTTCATGAACCAAGGTAATTGTGCTGTGATTTTTATAGTTGTTTGCAGTTTACTAATTATGTTCTTTGATTCAATCTATTCCTCTGCTGATCTATTGTTAACTTGTTACGTTGTTACGTCACCCCAGCAAAAAGTTTTGGAAACTAGAAGCATAAAAATAAAATTATTCTTGGTAATTCATGGAGTATGCTGAATTGTTTCTAGACTCCTAAATCAACTCTGGAAAGTTCCAACACCCTCTTAGGAAAACGTAGTTCCATATTAAGTGGCCTCACATTGCTGTTCTCCTATCATTCATGTCATAGGCTGTGCCATTTTTATATATAAGTTTGAGGATTCTAGGATTTCAGATATTTGGAATCCAAATCTCTGCACGGTAAACTGATTTGAATCTTCATTACTGCTATGCAGAAACTCATAGTCCAAAAGGGTTGAACAGAGGTGAGGAAGCTATGCGCTTGAACAGGGGCAAGGAAGCATTTCATGGCATCAACAATCTGGACTCAGACAAGCATGGTGGATCTGTGAATGCAGAAAATTTCAATGATAAATCCTTCTCGGGGAAAACTTCGAATTTTCTGCCAGCTGACTGTTCAAGATCTTTCTTGGAATCCCTTTCAGGATTTCCAGATTCCGGTCTTGAGTCACCATGCTTTATGATTGGCACAAGTTCTGGCCATCAAATTCCTTATGGTGCTTCTAATGAGAAGCATTTGAAACAGCATGCTACTGATAGTGCGAAGTCCTCTCCCACACCTGTCATTGGGCCACCAGTTGCGGGTTCTGGTTTTTCACCATCAAACAATGCTCCATTTAAAATTGTGAATTTAGGAAGTTGCAAAACTGATGCTGATATGTGCAGCAAAAAAGCACCAAGCTTTATCGATGCTGATGGAGTCAAGCCTGCTTTCGATTCAAGCAAACTCAGCATTCATCTAGATATAGATGATCCTGCCTCTTTGGGATCATATGTGACAAAAAATGAAGAGATGTTGAATAAAGAATGCATCAGTAGTGATACGTTGCATCACGTGTTGATACCAAAATCTGGGCCCCAAACTTCTAACGTACCTCATGAGGGCTTCAAATTAGACCTTAATACAAATGAAAACATCAATTCTGTTGAAGATTCCTCTGAGAATGTTGATCACTATAACCATGCTGTTGACTCACCATGCTGGAAAGGAGTTCCTGCTACTCGTTCTTCTCCATTTGATGCGTCCGTTCCAGAAACGAAAAGGCAAGAAGTGTTCTCTAATTCAAATGTTCAAACAAAACAGATCTTCCAACTCAATACTGGTGATAAAGTCTCCTCTCAGAAACGAAATGACAACATGATGTGCCATGAATTTGGGAGTCCAGAAAATGGTTTAGAATTTCCATTGAACACATCTCCAGCTGCAAAGTCTACATTTAGTGATCGAAAATCAGATGATATTGTAAAGATCGGCAGTGATTTGGAAACTAAGGGGATTCAACATTCTAATGACATCCATGAACATGGAAGCAGGTCCACAGGCTGTTCTGACTTAAAAAGTTCCCTGAACGGAGAACAAAATATCCAAAGAAATGGATTGATATCTGAAAATATCAATGAAGCATTGCAATGTGTTTCACCCCGTTTGCCTTTTCCTATGGAGAACATCATATCTTCATCAGTAGAAGATGCTTCTACTAAGCTTAACAAATCAAATGAAGGTCCGTCGAGTCCAACAATTGATGTGCCGGTGCTGGTTAGTACAATACGTAACTTATCAGAACTGCTGTTGTTCCATTGTACAAGTGGCTCGTATCAACTGAAACAAAAAGACCTTGAGACTATCCAAAGTATGATAGACAATCTTAGTGTGTGCGCATCAAAGAATTCTGAGAAGACGGTTTCTACACAAGACTCAACTTCTGAAAAATACACTTCTGACTATCTTGGAGACAAGAATCACAAAGTATGTCACTAAGTTGCTTTGCTTCTTTTGATATTTCTTTTCACGTTTTTTCTACATCATAGTTCAGTTGTCTGATTTCTGTCCATGTTCGTTTGCTTCATGGTGCATGTATGAAGTAGTAGGTTCTTTTTTTTTTTCCTCTTACGAGTAGAATCTACCGTTGTTGTTGTTGTTGTTATTATTGCATGAATAACTTCTTCCAGGGTTTCACTTTGAACAAGCTCCAAGTAACCAAGACAGCAGGGCCAATTCTGGATCTGCTTGCCGATCAGAATGTTCACAAGGGAAACAAGTACTACGTGGCTGGTAAAGAAAATGATGAATTGTTAGATTCCGTCTCTGTGAGGGCTGATGTAGACATCGTTGATGAAGATAAAGCAATCCAGGTACCTTTTTTGTCCCCTGTACGAAAAAGATTTAGAGTTTTTTTTTTCCCCCCTTAATTTTACTTTATAAATATGCTGCTCAGATATGATAATTAATACTGCATTGCTATTCTTGCCATTGAAGATTGGGAGAGGGAGACTTGAGAGAGAGAGAGAGAGAGAGAGGGGTTTAAAAATCTTTACCTTTCATCATCTTTTCTGTAGGCTCTAAAGAAGGTTCTTACTGATAACTTCGACTACGAGGAGGAAGCATCCCCTCAAGCTCTCTTGTATAAGAATCTATGGCTTGAGGCTGAAGCCGCTTTATGCTCCATGAGTTGCAAAGCCCGCTTTAACCGGGTGAAATTAGAAATGGAGAACCCCAAGTTGCCTAAATCCAAAGGTTAATATTCTATGTAACCCATGAATCCTCTTTTTTTCTTTTTTCTGCCTTACCAAAAATATTTTCAACTAATAAATGATTGTTTATAATTGAACTTTTATTTCAGATGCACATGGAAATACCATTACTACTGAGATGGACAAAGTATCAAGGTCTGAGGTTTCTCCAGATCTAAATGGTGCCAACACATTGTCACCTAAGGCTAAGGGTTGTGCGACCACAAAAAGCCAAGAATCTTCTGTCTTAAGCACAAACGCTGAAGATGATGATGTCATGGATAGATTTCAAATTCTGAGGTGCCGGGCTAAGAAATCGAATTATGGTATTGTTGCCGATAAGGATAAACCATCAAGCCCCAAGGTTTCTCCTCATTCCAACAAGGTTGGCAAAATACTACCTGAAGCAAATGAAGAAACTGGTAGCTCAAAGCCTGATATCCGTAGACAGGCTTCTAGCAATTCTAGCACAGACAAGCCCTCGAATGATTATGAGGCTTCTGTTATGGCCAGATTTCATATCCTTAAATCTCGAGGGGACAATTGTAGTCCCTTGTCTACACAAGGACAGTTGGCAGAAAATGTCGATGGGTCGACAATTGGCTCTAAATCAGAGGTCGGAAGTTCATGCGTAGAGCCAGAGCCTACTTTGCAGCATCACGATGCTGACAGTACTGAAGGACAACTAACTGGGGGCGAGTTTCCGATGTTTATTGATTATGATTCAATGTCACAATCTCACAGGCCCAACAGGCGCGAGAACTCACTGCTTGCAGGTTGGTTCGATAGGGTGTCATCAGAGTGGGAACATGTAGGGAACGATGCTGACAGTACTGAAGGACAACTAACTGGGGGCGAGTTTCCGATGTTTATTGATTATGATTCAATGTCACAATCTCACAGGCCCAACAGGCGCGAGAACTCACTGCTTGCAGGTTGGTTCGATAGGGTGTCATCAGAGTGGGAACATGTAGGGAAAGAGGAGCTTGGATTGCAGAATCGTTGAAGCTACTTCCGGGACTTGGAAAGTACATCTGGGCTGGATGTTCAATACGCTGTGTCATATTTGCTTCACATCCACCCTTAAACTGAACAACATTTTAAAGTTTTATGGTTATCGTATTCTTGTGCATATGAATTGAACCTGTTTATATATTCAGAACTTCGGTGTTTAATCATAACTATGATAGTCGAAACTGTCTTTAATAGTCTATCAGCACGTTTGACGGGACTTGGAACAATGAAAGTTGTTTACCATACAACGTACTCAAAAGTCGATATCCGTGGATTGTATATAATGTGTGCTTCCACCAATGAGAAGATAATAATATTTGCATACAGCTCCCAAAAGGGATACTCTCATGGTTTTTTCCTAAACGTTGAAGGTGACTGAAATTATTATTAGGTTATGCTTAGCTTGCGACTATTTTGCTTGCGTTGTGTTTTGTATGAAAAGCAATTATATGATGTCAAATGATTGTGTATATGTATAGCTATTAGACGTTGAGAGATAACAAAGTTTAAAAAGTCAAATCATTTCTGATTGAAAACCACACTTGTCTCCCTTAAAAAAAATAAAAAATGAAATAAAAAAAAAATAAAAAAAAGAAGAAGAAGAAGTTTACCACATTTGTCTGAAACAGAGAGCTTCCTCACAAGAGTGAAAATGACGCAAGGGTAGACCCCAATGTATCCACAAAATCCAACATCACAAATTACAATCTAATTAACAGTAGTTCAAAAGATTTAACTTTTAAACAACTACCATGTGGATTTGTTCGTGGACGTACAATTGGATTGTCTTGCTCTATATTCAACTTAGCTTGATTTCTAGCCTTTCTTCTAATCAAAATCCGCGTAGATTGCTGGTAAATGACCTTTAATATATTGCAACGAGATCATTTTTAAGTCGTTATCAAACCAACTCCAGCTGTCGTTTCTGCTACTTTCTCAATTTCACCTTTTTTTTTTTTGTAAAGTATCAAGGTAACAATGACATTCCAGTCCAGTGCCTTCTCACATGGCACTCAATCACTCAGTTTATTTTAATAATCTGAATGTTACATATACACTAACCATGGTATTCTTTCTCACTCACTCACTCACTAACTAATTAAGGCAAGAACATAATCTGTGAAGAAAATGAGTCCACAAATGCATATAACTTGTCTCTCTACAGTCTTGTTGGTTATTTTGTCATGTCAAAGTGTTCATTCGGAGCTTCGAGTCGGGTTTTACAGCCTTTCATGTCCTTTTGCTGAGTACATTGTTAAAGATGAGGTTAGGAAAGGGCTCATCAAGGATCCTGGAGTGGCTGCTGGTCTTGTGAGATTGCATTTTCATGATTGTTTTGTTAGAGTAAGGATTGTACTATTACTGAAAGCAGCACTTGCTCTTTTGTTTTTCCTATCACATTGTATTCTCTAAGGTTCCTCCATTTACCAGATATGGTACTAGAATTAAGAACATTTTTATATCTTAAAATAAATGACTGATTAGATATATAGACCATGAACCATTACTGTAATTAAGCTTCAAGCTTCTTTAGCATAACTAGTATGTGTTTCTACTTTCCGCTAATATAGGGTTGTGATGCGTCGGTGTTGATCGATTCCACTCCTTCAAACACAGCTGAAAAGGATTCCCCTGCAAATAACCCGAGTTTGAGAGGTTTTGAAGTCATAGACAACGCGAAAGCAAGACTGGAAGCTGTATGCAAAGGCGTTGTTTCGTGTGCTGATATAGTTGCTTTTGCAGCAAGGGATAGCACGGAATTTGTAAGAGGCACAATTTTTCAGGTACTTCCGAGGTCTTTTGCTTGCACTGTACTAGTGACGTCTACATGTCTATATGCAGACTGGAGGGCTTATATATGATGTTCCCGCGGGAAGAAGAGATGGCAGAATTTCGTTATCTTCCGAGACATCGAACTTGCCTCCTCCAACATTCAATGTCGACCAACTCACACAACTATTCGTGAAAAAAGGTTTGACACAAGAAGAAATGGTCACGCTCTCTGGTAAGAACATTCCCTCGTCATAATCATTCAAATTGCACCAGTCCCCTGAACTATACTGCCTTTCATTCTCTCGCTTATAATGTAAATTGTTTTGCGTTTTGGGCTGGATGTCTAACGCAGGAGCGCACACAATTGGCCGATCCCATTGCAGTTCTTTCAGTGACAGGTTGTACAACTTCAATGGAAAATCGAGTCAGGACCCAAGTTGGGATCCCACATATGCATCTCGGCTGAAGCAGCAATGTCCACAAGGCAATGCAAACACCGTGGTTCCGATGAACCCCTCCAGCCCTGCCATCAGCGACGTTGGCTACTATGTTGACATCCTAGCGAACCGAGGTTTGTTCACATCGGACCAAACTTTTCTGTCAACCTCGGCAACAGCTAACCAGGTGAATCAATACGCCAAATATCCCATCCTTTGGATGAGTAAATTTGCCGCTGCAATGGTTAAGATGGGTCAACTGGATGTCCTCACTGGCAGTGCTGGTGAGATCCGAGCGAATTGCAGGGTCATCAACAACTAATATCGGACCAAACTTTTCTGTCAACCTCGGCAACAGCTAACCAGGTGAATCTATACACCAAATATCCCATCCTTTGGATGAGTAAATTTGCCGCTGCAATGGTTAAAATGGGTCAACTGGATGTCCTCACTGGCAGTGCTGGTGAGATCCGAGCGAATTGCAGGGTCATCAACAACTAAATATTAAGGACCATCTTTCCATGCCTGGAGAATTTTCTGATTCTTCGGTTGTCTTATCTTGCTGTTATTGAAACAACCTTGGTTATTGAAACAATCTTTGAGTAGGAATGTCCAAAAAAATCTCTCCCTATCGTGACGAGTAAGAATCAAAATAAACTGGTAATTGCCTAATTTGAAAAAGAAAAAATAATTAGTGGTATGTTTGTTTCACAACTCATATTAAAAACTTGAGTCGTGTATGTAAAAAAAAAAAAACACTTGAGTTGTGTATGTAGACAAAAAAAAATAATAATAATAATTGTAATAAAAAAGTTAAATTTAAATTTTTATGAGAAAAAACACTAAAAATAGAACTTAAATTGTGATTGAGTGTAAAAAGAACAAAGGCTTAGATTTTCCATCTACCCCCTAATTCTTCCATCTTTTTAAGGGGCAAATACTAAATAGATGTTGAGTAAACTGCCATGACATATACAAGTCAAAATGCAAGCACAGATTAACACCCGAAAAGGCATTTATAAGAATATTTTTCTGTGCTGCCGTAAGTAATATCTGAAGCCAATACGTTATTAACTTGCTTAAGAAACACAAGCATTCTTTCTTGCATAAAGCAAACAGAAAACAAAGTTCTCTTTCTGTCATCATTTCATCAATCATTTCATGCCGGTAAGGAAAAAATGATTTTTTCAACCGAAGAAGATAACCTCTACGGTAGAAATGGTGATAAGAATGAAATATTAATCTTAATAAATCAAAAGGTAAGAATAAGTAAATGAAACTACAGACCCTCTAATTGACTGAAAGTCCTCAGTCCAACAAAAATGAAAGCGTAATCTAGCCTCCATATAAATGGGAAACAATATAAGTACAATAACTAGATGACAACTGTTTGGAAAACTGATAATCAGGAAAATATAACAGCTAAAGAAAATGAAGAGGGCAACTTAGGTGGTGAGCTCCATAATAGCACTGACAATGTCCCCATCGCTAGTCTTAAGAGCCTTGACGGCCTTGTTCCTCGACACTCCTGCCTGTGTCATGACCAAATCAATATCCCTAGGCTCCACACCAGTTTCGTCAACCACCTCCTCTTCTTCGTCTGCTGGTGGTCCAGCAGCTGCCGCAGGGTTTTCAGATTTGGCCGTCACAGAACTAATGTCTGGCATCCTGAACTGCTGGGCAGCCTGTGTCTGCAACTGAGAGCTCAAATCCTCTATCTTTGCCTCCCCAAATATGACATATGTCTCAGAATGTGGGCTCTTGAAAACATCAGGCTTTGAGATGAAAAATAGGATCTGATAAACCAGAACACAACGTTAACGAAATAACTCAAACAAGACAATCTCATTATTTACATGAAACATAAAAAATTAGCTTACATTTTTGGTTCTCTTGATGGTGACCCTGCCAACACCTGTAACTGGTTTCATGCCAAGCTTCAACATCGCCTTGCGGCTCTTCTTCTCACTCCTGCTCTGCTTGGAACTCCCATTTGCTCCTGCAAATCCTCATCCAATCAGTATAAACTGAAGAAAAACAGACAGAACGTAATTACAGACAGAAATATTATCGAAAAAGTCAACAAGCAACTCAAAGTGCTAAAACGCCACAAAGCAACAGCAAAGTTGCAAAGCAAACAAGAAAGTGATTGTACATATGCAAACGGTACTGAAAATAATAATTTCCACACATCAGATAAGTTCCTGATACATATCCTTGACATGCTTGTTTTCAGCAAGTAAGCATAAGTGGCAATTAGGGGGAAAAGACCTCGAAAGATTTACATTTCACATTACAAAATAAAAGTAACTTTAATTACCAAAATAAAGAAACCCCAAGTTCATAAACCAGCTACATCAGCGACCAAATTAACGCAACAACTAGTTCACCCAATTCGAAACCAACCCATGAAAGCGACAACAACTAGACAGGGAAAATAAACAACAAGGACAAACAAAAAGCCATTCCTTTAAGCGAATAATAAACCCAGTTTAAACCAGACTAAGCAGTCAAACCTAGTTTAAAATCAAAGTCCATAATCCCAAGATTAGAGATTATCACACAACAAAAACCAAAATCTTTCACTAATTAAAATAACCAAGCAACCCAAAAATTACACCTTTTCATAAAAATTAAGTAAAAGCATCCGTTCGATTCGACAGAAATGAAAACGAACCATGTAAACAACAAGAACAATAGCAGCAAACCCTAATCAAAGCAACAAACAAACAGCATCGAAAAAAAAATCCCAATAAATAAACAAGAGAAAAAAAAAAGATTAAATCACCTTGAGCGCCATCTTCCTTGTCCTCATCATCGTCGTCGTCGTCGTCGTCATCGTCGTCGTCCTCATCCTTGTCGTCCTTAACGTCCTCGACAACAACGGTCTCTTCCTCGTTCTGTCGAAAAATGGAAAAAAAAATTTAGAACGATTAAGACAAATCGAGACAAATACACGAATACGAAATCTATAAAACAGCACAAAAAGGGACCTGAGTAGTGGTCTTCGTAGATTCGTCAGTTATCGGAATTTCCTCGGACTGAGGCTCCGCGGCGGCGGCGGTGGCGGGCTCGGCGACGGGAGCCGGTGACATTTTAGGGCGAAATGCGAAGAGATTGGGTTGCGGTTTTGGAGTGTTGTGGGTGTGGGGATAGCTAAAGAGCTCTTCAGATTGGCTAAGCTTTTTGCTGTTGTTATATTGGCGAGGTTTTGCGAGCACCAACAACAAGGGTTTACAAACTTAGTTGGGCTTCTTTCAAGCGGAAAACTTAGTTGGGCTTCTGTTGCTTTCTCAGTCCCACTAGAATTTTCAGCCCATAACATAGCCCGTTCCTTGGTTCAAACTAGTGTTCCGATGTACATTGACCGAGGTGGTTTTGAAAATTCATATAAGACATTGAAAACCGATTTTGGAGATCTTAGATATGAGTCGTTAACATGTTTAGTAAAGGGATTCAAACCCTGGTTCATGTGGTTTTGTTAGTGTTTTTTCTTATAGAAATTAAATTTTCAAGGCTCGTTTGGTTCATTCATTTAAATCAGTTATTCTTAATTTTGACATTTCATATTCAAATTTTTTGTGAAAAGAAAATATTGTAACATAATCAAAACCATGAGTTTTAACGCAGCAAACAAACGAGCCCTTAAAACTATCTAGTTTGAACCCATGAACTAAATGAATACTTTATAGCTTGTTTAGTTTGAGAGTTCAAATCACCTTACTTTTGTTTCAAACAGTAATTTCTCTCATAAAAATTTGAATTTAAAAAGTTATATTATAGTGTTTTCTCTCACAAAATTTTAATTTTAATTCAAATTACCTAGTTTAAACCATCAAACCAAACAAGCATTTAAGAGTTTTAACACTGATATGATATGACAATTGTTTGTCGACCATCAGAATTCTTCATAAACTAATACAATTTGATAAAAATTTGAAAGTACAAAACAACACAGTGCTAGTAGAATTTTTTTTTTCACTTTTTTATACGAACACCCCTTCAACTTTTTGAATTTGACAATTAATCCTTATTCTTTATTTTTTCCGAGAAATTAACCCCTTCAATTTGAAAATCCTTGCAAGCAAGGACCTTTTATGAACATCTGTTAAATTCATAATAGATTTTGTGGCATGTGATTTGCGCATGACCTCTTTTTAAGGGTATTAGTTGTCACTTTAAATATCCCCAATTTTTTTGTAGGGGATTAATGAATTCAGAAAACACTGTTCATGAATTCAACATTAGGAATAGTCCACTGAAGCTCACCTCTACAAGCGAACTAAGATAACACTCCTATATATAGTATGATATAATATATAATATACAGACTTCCAAAGACCAAAGATTGCATCTGCCAAAACAGCCTCTCAAAAACTAAAAAGAAGATTCTAGAATTACCCACAAGCAGATACAACTAGAAACCAATTTAAAGTAGCCACAAAATCAGATTATATAAGCATAAATTTGACTCAAGAGTGAAAAACAGGTTGCTTTCTCTGCATATGCCTTTGGGACTTCCAATCTTCTTTGTGCTCTGAAGCATGGCAATGTGCTGGTTTTGGCTCAGTCCAAGACAAGCATGGGGCAGGTGTATCGCAAACATAGCAATAGCACTGTAAAATCAAATGCTCTCTATTTAGCTAAAATAAAAAATTAACAAAAAAAAAAGGTCTCTAATTTCAATACTTCATGAACAAAAATAGGTGAAATTTGGTGCACACAAAAAATTCACATGCTTTGGAAGTTCAAAACTTAGTTTACCATATCACAATGGCTTTCATGAGATGTTGCCTCAAAGGGGAATTTCGCACAAAGGTGCCTTGAATGTGGGTAATCTCTACAAGCCACCTATATATATATATATATACACAACATTATTATTTATTGGAAACAAAGTAGTAATAATAAGGAAAATGAAGCTCACAAAAATATGAAGAATACCAAGAAAAACCCAGTTCTACAAATCCAAAATGCCAACCATATAACATATTAAAACCAAAAGTTTAAATCCTGTAATATAAAGAGGTAATCAATCCAAATTCCGTTCCAGGCAAATTAAAAAGAACAAAAATTTGAAAAGGGCGAGTGGACAAATTTGGGTTTTCTATGAATAATAAATTAATAGTAATAATAATAATAAAGAAGGAAACTTTTCCCAACAATTTTCTTGGCAGCCAAACAGATAGCAAATTTGAAGCAAACCTGGCCTGTTTCGGCGACGATGGCGAGGTCAGGAGCGTATCCGTCGTCAACGGCGGCGGAGACAATGAGCTTGGATAGATCAATGGGTTGAAAAGGGTCAAAGTCTAGGATGAAACAATCCTCGGTTTCTTCGAAGCGTTTAACATCGTCGGAGTTCTTGAGGCAGAGAATATGTCCTATTGGGGTCCCACTTTCGCTGCCCGGTGAAGATGAGTTTGACCCAAAAACCTTCTTGACCTTCTTCTTGTCGTCGCACGACGAAGCCGATGATACCTCGATCACTTCGATGTCGTTTTCCCCCATTCTTCTCTCTTTGATTTTTTGTTTTTGTTTTTGAAGTTTTTGCTGATCACTCAAAAATTTGAATCGCTTTCCATTATCCTGCCGTTGTAACTCAGAGGGAGAAGGCTGGAGTGTGTGTGCGTGACTACTGCCTCTCACTTGGGGACTTGTGTCGAGTTTCAGGTGCTAAACGACAGCTCTTTATATTCAAACGACAGTTCGTTCCGGGTAGGAGACTCGGGGGAGCGTCTCTTAGTCTTTAGGGCGTGTTTGGTATGCAGGAATCAGTAGAAATCATATTTTCAGAAAAGTAATGGAGAGTAATATGATTCTTAGAAATAATACATTACTGTGTTTGGTTCCATACATGAATTTTTTCCAAATTCTCAAGAATATTACATTACTGTGTTTGGTTTGCATGAGAATGTTGTGAATTAAAAAAAAAATATTATTTTTAAATGAATTACAATTAGCACTAATATTTTAAAAAGTATAAAATACAACACAACAAATAGTCCATAAAATTATCAAATTCTTCTTAGTTTAAGAAATAAATTTGTAAATTGTTCTTCAAAAAAAAAATCTTAACAAATTTTTAAGAATATATTAAAATCTCAAACCAAATATAAAAATTTGAGTAAGTTACAAAATTCCCAAAAAATAAACCTTCTTCTCCATCCTCTCTCTCAAC
>NW_010363645.1:11131-14208 GCF_000414095.1 Morus notabilis | reverse complement strand
GGGCTCGGAAGCTCTCTCGTGCTCATCGTTCTCGGTGTGGTAAGCTGCACTAGGTGTGAGGGTAAGATTCTCATGATTTTGAGATTTCTAGGAATTTGAATAATACCATGTTGGGTGGTATTCAAATTACCTTAAAATAAGAAAAAGTGAATCCCATGATAATTACTTTCTTAGAAATCTAAAAATTATAATTCTCATACCAAACATGATAATATTGTAAATTCTTATTCTCATTCTTAAGATTATTGCATCCCAAATGCCCCTTAGGACTAGCCCAAAAGGTTCACGAAATCAGTGCTGGCCCAGGAAAAAGCCCAACTAGGGTTCTAAAGTTGGGCTCATCTTTTGAAATAATGGGTCCAAAGTTGTAAAAGAGCCCTCATGTTTTTGGGTGAATTAGTGTTCAATAAAGGGCCGTCAATTTCTGGGTGCGACAACAAGGCACCAAATAATTGCAGTTGGACCATTTATTACAACATTTGAATAAAAATAAGGTTTACACATTTAACACGAAATTAAACTGGTTTGAGGCAAACTTATCTAACACGCTTAACGTGACACCTGTATATTTGTGCTAGGATGAAAATGTCGACCGGGTTGTCGAGATTTTGATTTAAGGATAATGTCGACAGATATTCGAAGAAAAAATGGATACATCGAGAAAACCGTTAAAATTTTCATTAAAATTGTATAAAATGCTAAAACAATTAATATTACTTAATTTGAACTAATTTAATAATAAAAATAATACGTTTTCTATTGGAATATGAGAGTTATATCGAATAGTATAATAAGAAATTATCATAATTATATATGGATTATGATTCAAATATAATTTTATAATTTTAAATACTCATTATGAATAAGGAACCATAATTCAGCCTACTACATAGAAATTAACTACCAAACATAATAGAATACACACGATATTAAAATACTTTCAGTGCCAAAATGAGTTTCTAACAAGTTGGAAAGCATTAGGTAGGTTCTGATCTTGATCTAAACAATACATTTGTTAATATATTACCCTTGAATAATTCTAGATGTAGTTGTTGATGTGCCACATGTATGTTTCTTGATCTCTTCCTATTGTTAACCCATAAATATTGGATATTGTTAGTTTATCAAACTTGATGACTTTAGGGATGTGTAATGACATTTCAACACTGACCTCTGGTGGAGCATATACTAATATATCATACAAATCGTCTTGGTTTTGTACTTCTGAATTAGATCCTATGTGAGAACTGTATGAATAGTCATATGAACTTTGCTCAGTTTCTAAGCTCATGTAATCAAAACTCAAGGCTACAAAATCCTCATCAGTTTGACTCAATTGAATCAAACCACGTCGTTTTACAAATGGTTTATTTAAAAAGTATATATTTTTTAAAATACTAATTAAGTCTTAATATTTGCTTTTTATTTAAACCATGTTGTCACATTTTATTAAAAAAATATGAAAACATGTGCTACAAAATTAATTTTTATTAAAAAAAATTTTCCCAAGGTTTTTGGACATTTTGTGGACATTTCTAAAAATATCCTGAATATTTACGGATATTTACAGATTTTATGGATTTTTTTTGACATTACAGACATTTAGCAGACACACCGGGAAGAATATCTTTCCCCCCTCATATTCATGTTGAGACTTCAAAATATGGACAATGTCATGGCAATGTCGTGGACATTTTCATCCTTGTATTGTGTTATGTCCTTTAGATGTTTTATGTACTTAAATATTTGGGCTCTTTACACATATAGCAATATAGCAAAATTTAAATAGTAGAGTTTAAATATATCAAACTTTTAAAATATTACAAGAATAGTAAAATTTTAATATCATTAATAATGACTATATCATTGTATAGTGTAAAACATGACATCATTATGATATTGACTATGTCATTTTTATTATATTTATAATATTATGAAAATTTTGCTAAAGTTCAACTCAAGGTATGAAATTTTATTATGTAGTGTAATTATGCTAAATGGTTGAATCTTTAGTTGTGTTGGATACTTGAGCGTGATTTGCTTGAAAATTTTGTGTTTGTTAATTATTTTGAAGATTTGAAATTTTAATGATTTTGTTGGAGCATCTTCAAGAAAACTCTTGAAATTTTAGCTAAAATAGTTAGAATGTTATTTTAGCTAACAAGTCTTAAGTGAGTCACTCCCATTATATGTTGGTCTCCGGATCGAATCCGGATGCGGAAGCGTGGTGGTGCGGGGAAGGGCGGATCGTGTATAACAAAAATTTTCACAAAACCTTTGAGATACTCTATAGATTATATTAATTTATGTACGAATAAATTAATCTCATTAATTCATTTATTAAGAACTCAATCAGAAAAAAAATACCTGGAAGCCGACTCGGATGATAACTTGAGTTCTTTGACCACGAACAGTCCTTGCTCCAATCTTTGTGTTTAGAAAACCAATGTCTTCCACGTCAATTTCTAGAATCCACGAAGACGTGTGTGTGGGCACACATGAGACAAAACGGGTTACAATAAACACTCGAATTTCCACAAATACCAACGCATGCACGATGTGGAATTTTTGGAGAAAATTTTTTTTCCTTCCGCTCTCTCTTGAGAATTTCGGCCAGTCTTAACCCTTAGGGCTGAAAAATTGTTTCCTTCTTTTTATAGAGAAATTTCGGCCACCTCTAAAATTAGGGCAAAAAACTATTCCGAAAATTGTCTCAAAAATAGTATTTATAGAGTAGAAGTCAAACTTCTAGAAGGAATCTAATCTCTATCTCCAATTTGAATTTCGAACCAAAATTCTCCTCTATCCCTTATCCCTTGTGGCCGGTCATGCTAGGGATTCCCATCCCTGTGTGTGGCGCCAATACTGGATAGGGAAGGAAGAGAAAATCATCCTTTATCCTGTAGTCCAATTTTATTTCAAATTCAAATTCAAATTTAAGTCAAACTTAAATTAATTTGAATTCTAAATTGAACAACTTATCAAATAAGTTTAAATGGATAAATCTAGATGTGTTCAAATTCAAATTTAAAAAATCACATTATTTAAATAATAATTAATTCTCAACTAATTATTTT
>NW_010363645.1:0-10504 GCF_000414095.1 Morus notabilis | reverse complement strand
TTAAATTCATTATGAACATTACTTTTTGATTATTATGCTTAAACATTATCCTCTTGTATATAACACTTATATACAATGTTTAAGGTTACATAAATAATCATGGAATTTTTATTGATATTCATAAAATATTCATAAATATATGCACATAAAATAATGAATAAACTCCTTTATTAAATAAATAATAAATATCCTATTACATCTCATGCTTCTAGGACACCATTCCCAACATTATATTCTTTATTTTAACTAACCATAAAGTATTTTAATATTTATTAATTTTAAAATATAAATAATTTTTAAAATTTAAAATAAATATTAAAATATAAATAATTTTATCAATTTTTTTTTAAAAAAAACTCTTACATTTGTTACTGTTTGAAATAATAAAATACTAGAAAAATGAAATGGTTAGCATCTTCTTGCTATCTATATTTAGTTAGTGTAAAATGCATTTTCTAAAATAGCTAATTATTTAGCTAATAGTTATAGTGTAAAAAGCTAAAAAAAAAAAAAAATTAAATCATCAACTATTTTAACTAAAAATATAAAATGACTAGTATAGTTGAAGATGCTCTTAGTTCTGCAATTAATATGTTTGAGTTAGTTGTGATTACTTATTGGATAGTAATATCATTAAGTGTGATCATTCGATTAATTTTTGATATGATTGATAATTTTTGGGTGGTTGGTGGATATATTCTTTGAATATTGCATGTGCAGTTCTTTCTGCAGCCTCATGTCAAAAGTCTTAGGCATCATTCATTTTATCGATTCGAGTTTTCAATTTTAGGTTTCTACAGTAAAAAACTCTTATAAAATGTCACATTTAACTTTTTCTGCTACAGTAAAAAGCTCTCAAAATATGTCACATCTCAACTCAAATTGAAAACTCAAATCTGCGAAGTAAACGAAGCCTTACTCTTTACTTTTTTTTCTTATCGTTATAGGACAATTAAGGACAATCTTTAAACTATATATATAAAATCGACTTGTTTGACAAATTTATTTTAGGGAAACTTATTTGATAGATTTTTTATACTAAACCTTCCTGTATATAATATGCCAATATATAATAACAGGTAGTATTAACTAAACAACCGCGATAATTTAAAGTCCTTTTACTTGTATTTTTTTTCCCTCCCCTTTATTTAGAGTTAAGATATTAATCATGTGCAGCTGGCACGTACGTGTTAATTATTCATGAATTTGTCTGGATAATGATGCAGCCACATAAATATGCATCTTTAGTGGAACTTTATTTATGGAATAATTGGAGACATGCATCTATTTGTTATTGAATTTTCAAAGTGAAATTGGGTAATTTAGGATTTAGGAATGAAATGATCAATAATTGAAAATGAATCTGTAAAGTCCAGATATAAACCCTGAAAGTCCAAAAGTCATTTTCAGTAAAGTCAAGATATAAACCTCCAAAATTTTCGTTTATTATAGGTTCATGTATTTTAAATGTTGTAGTGCTTAAAAATATGCTTGTATACGTTGGAGGAAGATGATGAATGGTACTCAAAATTCAAATTGTTACTATCTATGCTTGGCATTTTATGCGAATCAACAAGTTTAAAAAAAAAAAAATTATTTTTCCATATTCTAAAGGAAACAATAGTTTTTGAGAAGATTTGTCATATTTTTCTTTTTGTTATTGCACCAAATAATAAATATTGAATTACACAATTGAGTCGATCAATCTGCTTTTATTATTATTATTAGGATTATTTTTTTTTTTTTTTTTTTTTTTTTTTTTTTTTTTTTTTTTTTGTATCCTACCCACTTCTCCTTAAAGTTTAGATTTCTTCGGTAGCACAAGTGTTCAAGTATTTTTGTTTCCTATAAGAAGAGAATGAATAGAAAGAATGGTCAAAGTTTATATAGTAATAGGTTGGTTTTTGGTTGAATATAGTAATGTGTTAGTTGCTAATATTACTTTTCTAACGCATTTCATAGTTTGAATTAGTGCTTAACTATATTTGGCGTGGTTTACAAATGAAAGCATCATTTAGACTTCCTATGATGTTAATCCCTCACCAAACTTGTCGACTTCATGTCTAATCATTTTTGCAAAAAGCAAGATATATTCTAAAGTTAATATCTCAAAATATGTAATTACTTTATAAATATTTTTGTGGTACGTACTTACATCCTTCATATTCAAACATTGTAATATAATGTATTCGCCTTCAAGCATTAATGCTTATATTAATCCAATCTAATTAATAAATATATCATCTATAAATAACATATCTATATCATGTGGAAGCCAGTTGGGAGATGAATCTTTTTTCGTTTACTTTTAACGTTTGTATTTCTATTTTATAATTTCGCCAATGGAATGCTCACTGTTGCCCCTTTAAAGTTTTTAATTGAAACATGGATCCACTGAAATTTTATGCTTTTTAACTTTTACATGTAAATTTTTTATAATTTTTCAAGTGAACTCTTTTCGCCCAATTGAAATTTCTAATTTGTATTTTTCAAATATTTTAGTTATATCTCCATAGTAATGTAATATAAAATTAAATTATACCACAATGTTCCACAAAAATTTTGGAGCTCAATTTTATAGGAACCGATCCGGCGGCCGAGGTTGAAAAAATTAAATATAAACTAATAAGTCAAGAGCCACTTCTTACCTCTTTACGTGTTATCTTTGCATTACAGATTTTAATTTCCATCAAGAATCTAACATGTATTCTCATAGCCTTTCAACATCCTACAAAACATGCATAACGTGCAAATCTAAAATAAGAAATCTTGAAAAAAGAATATTTGAATTGTGTATCTAAGATAACTAATTTGAAAGTGAATTTAGCATTAAAATCCCACTTATGAAAAAAGAAGTTTAGCATATGATGTTAGTAATCACCATTATGACCACTAGTAATTATGATAATTATTATATAAGACAACGATAATTACCGTTGGTCATTATCGTAATGACTACCTAGTAAACTAAAATTATTGTTTTGCAAACATAATGATGCTCACAGAGCAAATTTAACTGATATTCCACTTATTATAAATCGGAAACAAATTTGACTAATTGGTTCCTTAATAATCATAACCCATACCTTTTTTTTTAAAGATCTCTTATCTGGAACTTGTTCAAGTGAGGAGAGATATGAGAAAGAAAAAAGAGAAAATATGAGAGTATAAATGATGATAGAGGAAGACAGGAAGAGAAAAATGAGAGAATTCAAATGAAGAGAGAGAAATTGAAGGGAAAAATTGAAATATGATATTAAATTTTATCAAGTATAATTTTGATAATTTATAATTTCATGGGTCTCTCAATTATTGACGTGGTGACAGTGTTAAAAATAAAAGTATAAAAAATAGTGTGAGTTATAAAATAATTGTTGTAATAAGTGTTATTTTTGTAAATAATCCAACTTAAAAACCCAGCCAAATTCATTTGGCGTACTTGAAGATTTTTTTTTTAATTATGCCTCACCTAAACAAGTTCTTCCCCACACCACACACACAAATATTTCTGACTCTGAGATTATATTTGCACATATTTTAACTAACAGAGACAATAATAAGTAAACAAGTATCAATCAATAATCATACCGAATTAATTATAGTATTGACTTGATGTGGGCAGACAAAAAATCAAAAATCATACAGAAGTCAGATTGTGGGCGTATGATTTCTAGCTAATCATGAAGGTCAGGAATGTTATTAAGGTCTCGTTTACTTTGTCGATTTGAGTTTTTAATTTGAGTTGAGATGTGATATTTTTTAAGAGCTTTTTACTATAGTAGAAAAAGTTAAATATGATATTTTTTAAGAATTTTTTAACTATAAAAATTTAAAATTAAAAACTCAAATCGGTGAAATGAATGAGACATAAATAATTAATTCTCGAAAAAAAAGGCGGGGTTGGTGGAGTTGGTGAAGGACGTAACGTCTCTAGATGTCTGACTCTGAAATTTTTTGGGTTTCTCTCCTTTTTTTTTTGAGAGAGAAATTTATGTTACAAAAATTATCCTTATTGGATAATATAATTTTAAATAGTCAAATCATAATAAAATTTATTAAAAAATATGAATTTTATAAAATTTATTAAAAATTTTATGATTGAAACTGCATAATAGCACAAGAATAATTTCTTGTGTTCTATTAAAAAAAAAATTCTCTCTTTTTTTTTTTAAAAAAAAAGGTGGGGTCAAGTAGTGGCTTCCCACCTTTCATTTTCCACATAAATTAGGTGAGATGTTATCGGTTATCCCACATCCTTTGATTAATCAATACCCCCACCTATTTCTGTTTGTATACAAGACGACAATTGTCCTCAAAGAAAAGGTTCATTACGACTTGTAGGAGATTCTTTAAGCTTGCGTTTTGAAGACAAATTACAAATCCATAATCAAACAGTCAGAGGTTAGTTGTGAATTGTGATAATTTCAAAAGCTAAGATATATAATTAATTAAATAACTTCATTTGGGGGTATTAATTGAAACTCAACGTCTCAATAGCAAGATTATTAGGCTATTGATGGATCATTTCAACTCTAACCCTTTATTTGGTAGAATAACGACACACACACACACACACAAACACGCAATAATACATCAAATTAGTTTATGTTACAAAAATACTCCTTTTTCAAGTGAAAATTTTATTCTTGTCGCTACCTATTATGTGGTACTATTACTAACAGCAGCATTTGCCCCCATTGACAAGAGACTAATTACTCCCATTACATGACAAAACCACCTTAAATGAGTTAACTAAAATACAAAATAATTAATTAAATTGTCAATTCCGATATATATTACACCGGCATAATTGTTGTTTAAGGTTTAAGAATATATATAAATATATTATACACACAAAAATATATATGGTTTCCTATCATATATCATCTGGTCCACTTATCTGCATATAACATATAACTATCTTCGGTTTTCTGATAATAATTTTAATAAAACCAGAGACAAAAATAGAGTAGCTAGAGGTGAGATTCTACAATTAAATTAATTTAGAGGGCCAGTGGCTACTCCCGGAAGTCAATCGCGTTGGTGAGTCGATTCGAATCAATTTGAGTCGATATATCGCTAGAACGAGAATGTAATTGTAGGAAAATAAATTGATACACGGATGTATAGTGATTCTCCTGATAATCCTAGGGCACTATTCCACTGTAGGGTCTCAAGACTTCGTTATATCTTAAGAAAATTACACTTACAATGAAGTATGAGAATGTGAGGGGGTTTGAGCATAAAGAAGGGTCGGAAGATATTTGATTCGTGATCTCCCTCCCTTATTTATAGGAGAAGATCCCCTACTTTCTTTTTTCTTTGGATTGGGTGGTTTTCCTTTTTCTTGAGTTGATTTCCCTTTCATTGTTTCCATATTTGCTTTATAGTATCTTTCTTCTTCATTATTGATCCTATTTGACCCTTTAATGTAGGATTTGACTGAGATAATCTTCGTGGCCTCCAAGAAATCTCCTTTCTTAAATATCGGTGGTGGTTCTTATACTCCTTCTGTCGCCTGTCTTCTCTAGTCATCTCGAGTCGATGTCATATCTAGCTGATTTCAGTCGATTTGAGTTGACTTATTTCTCCAAATGTTGTCCACATGTACGGTGATGATTGTGGTGCTGATTTTGACCCTAACAATGCTTTATTCATTAATTACCAAGAAATTAAGTGCTTAGAGAGACAGGTCAACGCATACAGTACTAGATATACATATATACATGCTTGTATATATACATATATGTATATAATATAGTAAAAAGAGCTTCAAACACAAGATAGAATTCTTTTATATGATAATGTTCATAAACATAGGTCTCTCAATTTATTGACATATTAAGAGAACCACTCATTCGTCATATGTACCTAATACATTACAATAAACTAGACTTATTGTTGATATAAACTATAGTATTAAAGATGTCCTTTAAAATTTGGTTTAATGTTAATTTGTCGCTTCCCGACCAAAAAACTATTTCAGTTTCTTGTTGTGATCATCGATCAGTTGTTGCTTCTTTGCCTGATTTTTTTATTTTATTTTTTTATTGCCCTTTCTTTGTTTGAAATTTTTATGCCTGAAAATTATAAAAGAATACCGCTATTTGTTTAACCATGAAGTTATTTCATTAAAAAAATAAAAAAAAACTAAAAATAAAGTTGCTTAATTAGCAATAAGAAGACATATAGCAATATGGAAGTCGTAGACTCATAATTGGAAGACAACTTTTATAAGAAAAAAAAAAGAGTTTCACATATACTCTAGACTTGTTAATTTACATGTATGCATGCCAACTGTCACACTCAAATGTTTTCCAAAATTCAAAGTATCTTTACGGCTTGAAATATCATTCAATATGTATGCCATTATATATAATCTAGGTTACAATTAAGTCAAAAGCAAGACAAATATTCAAAAAACAAAACCAATAAGAATGTAATATTAATTTTTCATATGAAAAATATGAGACTTCTTAATAGGATATCTATATCATAGTAGTGGGAAGTTTTAAATGTCAAGGCATATACTATAATTTTAACCAACTAAACCACACAATTTTCAAAAAATATTATTAAAAGTGATAATTTATTAATATCATGCAATATTGATGCCATGTTTTTCTACGATCTTACTAAAATAATTCTCAAAGAAAACGTTGTTTGACTCATGACAAAAAGAAAGTTACTCAAAACGCGGAGCAACTAAAACCCTCACCAACCATTATTCATGAGAAGAGCTTAAGCCTTTATTAAACGTCAAGACAATAATGAAAACAATGTTATTCATGATATATTGACCATACAATACATGGTGTGAAAGTAAATTAAAACTTTAGCCGGTAGTAAGATTCCTTGAATTTTTTTTTTTTTTTTTTCATCAACATTAACTTCCTCAATCCGACAACTACCTTGACAATATCTATTAAGGCTATAAACGAAATGAAAAAAATGACGTTTGGTTTATAGATTTAGAATCATAATTCAGAATTATTATCAGTTTACATGTGTTTTTTGTGAGAGAAAACATTGTAACGGGTTATGAATTATGATCCGAATCATGACACGGATCCTTACTCCAAACACACACTTATATTTCTGTGGATTAGTATTTAAGAAGTCTAAAAAAATCATCTTAACTCGAATCACATGTGGTTCACCATGAGAGCTATAATTTTTGTCTGTGGTAGTTATTCATCCGCATTGATTATAAATAGCCGCGTGCCTAATTAAAAGACAGAGTAGTACGAACATATAATATAAGCCATAGTGATGTATGCATTAGCAAATACAAATGTAGTGTTATGGGTGACGTGTCCCCTCATGCATGGCCGGGGTCCACCGCAATAACCAATCAACGTCAAAGGTGGGTGAAAAGAACACCATATAAATTGAAATTCCCCACTTAGCGTACACCCATCTTAATTTCCAAATCCTCTCCACTCCTCTCGTCTCATTTCAAACATTCTTAATTTCTTGTTCGATCGATTCAAAGAGAGACAAAACTAATCGAGAGAAACATATAAGAAGAAGATGGGGTCCACAGGCGAAACCCAGATGACTCCGACGCAAGTCTCCGACGAGGAAGCCAACCTCTTCGCCATGCAGCTGGCCAGCGCCTCCGTGCTGCCCATGGTCCTCAAGACCGCCCTAGATCTCGACCTCTTGGAGATCATGGCGAAGGCCGGCCCCGGCGCGTACCTCTCACCTTCCGACGTCGTCTCCCAACTCCCGACGAAAAACCCCGGCGCGCCGGTGATGCTCGACCGCGTCTTGAGACTCCTGGCCTCCTACTCCATCCTCACGTACTCGCTGAGGAATCTTCCCGACGGCAAGGTCGAGCGGCTGTACGGACTGGGGCCGGTGTGTAAGTACTTGACAAAGAATGAAGATGGCGTCTCTATTGGCTCTCTCTGTCTCATGAATCAGGACAAGGTCCTCATGGAGAGCTGGTAAGTTGTTTTTTATTTTTTTTCTATCTGAAAAATATGAGGCGGAGGAAAAAGAAAACTCGAGGCGTACAATATAGTTTGATTTTGAACCTTGGAAATCATTTTGAACTACAAAGTTCTCGTTCACTTTACTGATTTGAGTTTTCAGTTTTAAGTTTTTACAGTAAAAAGTTTTTAAAAAATATCACATCTAACTTTTTTTACTACAGTGAAAAGCTCTCAATAAATCGTTTGTAAATTTAATCAAAATTTAACTGTTTGAAATTGTATAAATATCGATGAATTTTTTTTTTATAATTTTAGGATAAGAAAGATTTATTTATTTATTTATATATTTGTTGTGTTTTTGTTTGTTTGTTTGTTGTTGTGTTAGTAGTTGGATAGGTACAGCAAACCAACAGCTCTGATTTTTAGTTGGAAAAATACTGCTTTTTGGTATTTGCGTGTAGAGAGGGGATCTTTTTTTCTTTTGGAGGAATATCTACAAGAGAGATTAAGTTAAGTAAAATAAATAAATAAATTTTAAAAGTGGTATGTGAAACCATAGGGGAGAAGATTCAACCACTAATTGGACCCACAACTACTCTAACAATTATTTTTTTTTTTGAGAAATAAATCATATTCATTCTCAAACAACCATTTAGGTACATGTATGTAATCATACACCCTTCAGCAAAATAAAAAAAAAATGTAATTATATAGAATGTTGATATCATGGCCCATGCGGGGTTGTTTAAGCTGCACGTCTGGAGGCAAAATTAAATTAATAATTATAAGGGAGGAAAAAATAAATAAAAAGAGAGATTGAGGGCTGATTATTTTGTTAATTTGAGTTTTTAATTTAAATTTAAATGTAATTTTATATGAGAATTTTTTACTATAATAAAAATATTAAAAGTGATTGTTTATGAGAACTTTTTAATTAGTGAAATGAACGAGATTTGAAAAAATATTTTTGTCCGGATCGAGATTCATCTTCGTAAACACAAAAAAGTGAACCTTACTCCTTACATTATAGAATTCACGTGAACCTTACAAGTAGAGCTCCTTTTTATATTTAGTAAACAAATAGGGCTGCTGAGAGAGACTACGGCAAACTTTGGCATGTTATACAGTTTTTTGCTTAAACAATATTCATTCATATATTTATATTTATGCCTCACATTATTTATTCATAGTGGGAAATTAATTGGAACCATCCACACACAATGGTTTTAAAGGAATTAAATGGTAACCACTAAATCTTACCCAACTGGGTACCACCGAGTCTTGTCTGGGTACATCAATGATTAGCCTCCGTTGTTCTCCAATAGTGCATATATAGCGGTGCTTCCGCAATCTTTATTCAGTTTATAATCTGCTTGCCCTCTTACCACAAGACGTTTTGTTAGAGGATTTAAATTATGTGATTTGAACTATTTTTTATTTACATGTATTTTTTGTGAGAAAAAATACTGTAGCGAACTACGAATCATGATTCGAATCAGGGAACGAATCCCTCTACTAAATGTCCTCTTAATTGTCGAAGATTGGTTTCTTAGAGTATTAATATTTTTTTTAACAATAAGTTTTGATTACTCTACTTTATTAATTTTACTGTCAATTAAGTCTTTTAATATTATAACAATTGCCACCTGATCATTTTTTTTTAGTGAAATTAGCAACGATTATTATTATTTTTATTAGTACTATTAATAAATTAACAGTATTGTTGATTATTCTCTAAAATAGGTTATAGGCCTTAGCTCTAGAAGAAAATTGATGTTCTACATAATGATTTAACATCCGGACCAAAAAAAAAAAAAAAAGATTTTAATAGTAGGACATAGACAACATTGAAGCTCTAGAAGAAAATTGATGTTTCACCCGAAAAAGGGGAAAAAACAAAAGAAAACGAAAAAGAAAGAAGTCAAATATTAGGACCATAATACTTCCGTGGGTTGAAAAGGAAATGACATGATTGTGGAGTTAATTGAATGTGCAGGTACCACTTGAAAGATACAATTCTTGAAGGTGGAATTCCATTCAACAAGGCTCATGGAATGACCTCATTTGATTACCATGGAACAGATCCAAGATTCAACAAGATTTTCAACAAGGGAATGTTCGACCACTCCACCATTACCATGAAGAAGATTCTCGAAACCTACAAAGGCTTCGAAGGCCTCACATCGCTGGTTGATGTCGGCGGCGGCACCGGAGGCGTGCTTAGCATGATCGTCTCTAAATACCCCTCAATTAAGGGCATTAACTTTGATTTGCCTCATGTCATTGCAGATGCTTCCCCGTTACCAGGTACACTTTTATTAATAACAATAGTTTTATACTTTAACACTCTCTCTCACGTGTGGGCTGGATAATGGGTAATCGTGTGGGTAAATTAATTGGAAAGCCCAACACGTGAATATTTAAGCTCGGGATATATTAAAAACCCAACACATGACAATTTTTAAATGAGGATAAAGAGTGCAATTACGGGAGTTTGAACTCAGGATCTTCCGCCCTGATACCATGTTAGTTTACCAATCCATTCCAAAAGCTTAAACTGTTAG
>NW_010363644.1:48317-65777 GCF_000414095.1 Morus notabilis | reverse complement strand
TAACGGCTAAATTAAACTAGAAGTTAGAAAAAGAACTCCCTTTTAATATATTTTTTTAATGTGAACACATGTATATTATGTAGAGTATTGGACCCCACAAAATATAATATTAAATTTGGTCATTGTGGAGATGGACCCCACAACAGAATATCGTAAAGTTGGTGCAAGACTATTTCCAAATAAAAAAAATGAAAATAAGCACATGAGAAAGCCGTCCCCAGTACAAAATAAACAAATAATAAATTAAATAAAAAAACTTAAAATAGAGAATGAGCCCAAAAAATTATCCAAACCAACCGAGTAAGGGACGGAGAAACGCGCGGGCCAATCGTGTGGGTCCTACCTTAAGCCTTTACCAGTTCACTTTTAACTCATTTGGCTTTTGTGATTGTTCCCCACGACAGCTTACCGAGCGTCGCCGTAGCAGATGATTACAGCTCTTTCCTTCTTCCTTAATAGTCTACCACCTTCCCAATCCCATTGCTGAAAATGCGAAACTAAAAAACCAAAAACAAAAAAAAAAAGGGGCATCCTTTCCCTCGTTCTCTCTCTCTCTGGTACAAACAGTCGCATTCTCTTTCTCTCTCGCTCTAAAAAGTTGGAGAGAGAAAGTTGTTCCGCCGAGAGGCCAGACTCGAAAGAGAATTATCGACGGTGTAAGCTCTTAGCTGGTCTTGCTTTGGCCGACAATTTCTAATGTCGACGCCAACTCCGGGATCTTCCCCGGGGCCGTCGTCGCCGCCGGCGACGAACACCACCTCTCCTCCGCCGGCGACGAACACCACCTCTCCTCCGCCGGCGACTCCGAGCGCGCCGCCTCCATCGACTACAGCCGCGCCTCCGCCAGCCACTCCCTCTCCACCGCCACCTCCAACCAAAACTCCCTCTTCGCCTCCGCCGTCGACGACTCCATCCCCTCCGTCGTCCACTACTCCGCCTCCGACCTCCTCTGATTCTCCGCCGCCGCCGTCAACAGACTCTCCGCCTCCGCCTTCCTCGACGACGCCGTCGAATCCGTCGAGGTCTCCGCCGCCTCCACGCTCTAGTACGCCGTCGAATCCCAGCCGGAGTCCTCCTCCACCGCCTAGCTCCTCATCTCCCTCTTCGGGAGGGGGCTTGTCTACCGGAGTCGTTGTCGGGATTGCGGTAGGTGCGGTGGCGATCCTTGTTTTGTTCAGCATTCTGTGCATTTGTTGTTCGAAGAAGAAGAGGAGGAGACGCGAGGAAGCTTACTACGTGCCTCAGCCGCCGCCGCCTCCTGGACCTAAAGGTAATGGCTTTTTCTCTCATTCAAGGGAAAAAAAAACTTGAAAATCCGTCCTCGCGACTCAAGTGTGTTAGGTTTTCTATTTCTATTTTGGTTTGGACTTTACTTTGGATTCCCGAAATTACCAACTTTCTAGGCGTATAATGGTATAATCATGAGTTTTCCAGGGAAACCTGGGAAGCTTTCTTTGACTGAGAATATCAGTATCCTTTGTTAGATCTCAGCTTTTCGCTCGGAGAATTTCGTTCATGATTAACATTCTTTTGAATTTGATCTTTTTTTTCCCTCATTACTGAAACTGGTAATAATATGCCTGATTTCCTTGAATGAGAATTTCTCAACTATGAATGCTTTCATCCTCAAATCTTTGTAGAGTTATCTTTCAACCTATAAAATGTAGAGAGTTTTATTTATTTATTTATTTATTTATTTATTTTTTTTTATAAATTGCATTTTAATGTGGGGGCCAAAATGTTATTATTATTTTCTGTTTTCATCCTCAAAAATGTTTTTTTTTTCTTTTTTTTTTTTTGCTGTTCGTAAAAATGATCTCTTTTTTTTTTTTTTTTTTTTTTTTTTCCGTTATTAAAGTTGTGACTAAAAGAAAATACTTCTGAGAGTCGTGAGATTATATAATGACGCACATTAACAGACATCTGGGAAGAAGAAAAACTGATAAGCAGATGCCTGATAATAGGCAACTGCAACTTCCTTTGTGTTTTTGCAAAGATTTCTGTATTGTTTTATTATTTTTGGCTTTTTACTGCCGTTTCAAGATACTCCCTTCACCTTGTTTATTGCTGCTTTCCAGATAACTTTTATGGCAATCCACCAAATCGCTGGCAACAAAATCCTCCCCCTTCGGATCATGTTGTCATGCCAAAACCATCTCCTCCACCAGCAGTTGCATCACGTCCTCCGCATTCTCCGGGATACGCTCCCAAACCGCCACCGCCGCGTCCAGCTTTCACAAGCAGCAGCGGGGGCTTCGGTTCCAATTATTCAGGATCTGAAAATCCTCTTCCACCACCACCTCCGCCAGGCTATAACTTGGGTTTCTCGAAGAGCACTTTTACCTACGAGGAATTGGCATTGGCAACAGATGGCTTCTCAGATGCCAATCTCCTTGGACAAGGCGGGTTTGGGTATGTGCACATGGGAGTTCTTCCAAATGGAAAGGAAATAGCAGTGAAGCAGCTCAAAGCTGGAAGCGGGCAAGGGGATCGTGAGTTTCAGGCAGAAGTTGATATAATTAGCCGAGTGCATCACAAGCACCTGGTTTCACTTGTTGGTTACTTCAACACTGGATCACAGAGAATGCTTGTTTATGAGTTTGTTCCGAATGATACTTTGGAGTTCCATTTACATGGTATTTTTTCATTGTCTTGTTGCAATGCTCAAACTTTTTTTGTTGTTATGGTGCCGGTTGCACTTGGATTATGATTAAAGATGCTCACGGTTATTTAATTTTGCGTATTTGGTACTGGAGTCTGATGGATTATTCATGTTTCAGGAAAAGGGAGACCTGTCATGGACTGGCCTACAAGATTAAAAATTGCTTTGGGCTCTGCAAAAGGACTGGCATATCTACATGAGGATTGTAAGTTCTCTTTCTTTTCGCAAGCAAGGATGCGGGTGATAAGCATGCAATCACGACTGCGTTTCCTGTTGTAAAGACAAGGTTGAATTTTGTGATGATTCTCTTTTTAAAAACTGTGTATGCAGGTCATCCTAAAATCATTCATCGTGATATTAAAGCATCTAATATACTCTTGGATTTCAAGTTTGAGGCCAAGGTAATTCATTAAGATATTCAGTGTACTCCTAGGCAAATTTTGTGTTAAGCCTTGGAAAAGCGTGACGTAGAGCACTATTACAATGATCAGGATATCTAATGTAGAATCTTTTTTGGCAGGTTGCTGATTTCGGACTTGCAAAGTTTTCTTCTGATGTCAATACTCATGTCTCAACCCGTGTGATGGGAACTTTTGGGTAAGGCTTTTTATCTCGACAACCTAGTTTTGATAGTTATCTTTAGCATAAGATGTTTAAAACTGTCTCGTCTTCTCAGCTATATGGCCGTTCCTTTGATATTATGAAAGTTGCGATCCTTGTGAATTAGTTACTATGAGTTAGACATTACTATGTACATGCTGTTAGCTCTTGATGCTTTTCATGATTGTCACCGATTGTCATGATACATTTGTCTACGCATGATCTGTTTTGTCTATAGACTGACAAGCTTTATGAATTATTTGATGCCCGGGGTAGTGGTGACTGGTATGTGATTCAATTAGAGTTCATGTTTAACCCTTCTTGCTTCCTGCAGGTATTTGGCTCCTGAATATGCTGCAAGTGGTAAACTCACAGACAAGTCAGATGTTTTCTCCTTTGGAGTCATGCTTCTGGAGCTGATTACTGGACACCGCCCTGTTGACGCTACCCAATCTTATATGGAGGATAGTTTGGTAGATTGGGTAAGTAGGATATTACGAAATGGTTGCGTGCATAAATGATTTGTGTTCTTGATCCCCCAAAAGTTTTCTTTTCACCTCACGGCTGGGTACTCTTTTGGAATGGATTATGGCAGTAGGGTTCCAGGACCTCTTTTAAGTTCTTGATACATTTTTGAAATAATAAATTCCCTTGTTGGTACTGCAGGCAAGGCCGTTGCTCAATCGAGCTTTGGAAGACAGAAAATATGATTCTCTGGTTGATCCTAGGCTTCAAGATAACTTTGATGAAAATGAGATGGCCCGCATGGTCGCTTGTGCTGCAGCTTGTGTGCGTCACTCTGCACGACGTCGACCACGAATGAGCCAGGTGATGTTTCCTTCACAATTAACTCAAATTTCTTTCCTTCAATTGTGGCGTTGGCACTAGACCGACTGCATATATAACACATTAAAGTACAGCAGTTCCATTTGTTGTTTGACGAGGTCCAATTGGTTTTCTACTTCTATATAACACATTAAAGTACAGCAGTTCCATTTGTTGTTTGACGAGGTCCAATTGGTTTTCTACTTCTATATCTTTTCAAAAGCCTTCAAATGAATACACAACTTTATCCCCTCTATTCTTACATTTCAACTTCGTCTGACATTACATGAAACAAGCAGATAGTTCGCGCTTTGGAGGGAGATGTGTCCCTTGCAGATCTTAACGAAGGAATCAGGCCTGGACAAAGCAATGTCTACAGCTCCTATGGAAGCTCGGACTATGACACAAGCCAATACAACGAGGACTTGAAGAAGTTCAGGAAGGTGGCATTGGGAAGCCAGGAATACGGTGCAAGCAGTGAATACAGTGGACCGACCAGTGACTATGGCCTGTACCCATCTGGCTCGAGCAGCGAAGGCCAAACCACCCGAGAAATGGAGATGGGAAGGATGAAGAAAAATGGTCAAGGTTTCACAAAGGAAGCTGCATCCGGCTCAAGCGGCGAAGGCCAAACCACTAGAGAAATGGAGACGGGAAGGATGAAGAAAAATGGTCAAGGTTTCAGAAGGGAAGCTTTTTAACATCGTAAATTTCCCTTCTTCTCTGTAAAGATTTCCCTTATTCTTGCTCCAAAGGACCGTTCATTGCAAAAATATCATGTTTGATTGATATACACGAGTTTAACACAATTTTTTTCTCTCCTCTTTGCAATTATTGTTCTCTCTTGAGTCTCTTTTTTGCCCATGTATTTATTAGTGCTTACACGACAGATTCACAGGAAAGCTTGTGCGATTCTTTTATTTGTTGCTAAAATCTTGTTTTGTTTACATCATATTAGACCCTATCCACTGATGCTAATATGTACAACTACTGTAAAGTCGTTTCTACCATTTCCTTTTCAATTGTTTTACTTTTTTTTTTTTTTCATCATTTTATTTTTCATCACTTTTGGGAAAATGGGTTCGTAGTAGAATCTTCGTCCGTGACGGAACCTAGGGAAAAGAAAAAAAAAACATAAAACGCGTAATACGCTTTAAATGGCAGATCCATTATCAATGAAAGTCAATATCCCAACATAACCGGTGCTCTATCTTATATATTTACTTTGTCAACCAAAAAAAAAAAAAAAAAAAGTCACGGGCGAACCAAATGAAGCAGATGGTGTTCATGTTTATGTGACAAAGTCAAACAAAGCTCAAAGTGTCATGCATTATGCTTAGAATAATTGAACGTGACGGGAGCATTTAGCTTATGAAGAAGATGAGGGTGGAAAACAGCTCATCTAGATTCTTTTAGATCATTTTCTTGGGCTAAAATGCCAAACAGTTATGCATATGGCTTTCAGCTTTTTTCAAAAATTTTCTTTGGTCAATACAAGAAGATAAGAAAAAAGTGTGGCTTAAGTGTTTGTAACATTTAAAAAAGCTTAATGAGTCAAAAAAAAATCTTAAAATTGTCTAATAAACAATAAAAGTATATGAATGAAATTTATAATGCCTTAATAAAAACTCTAATACAGATTTTAAAATTTATTTAAAAATATATTTTTTTTAAAGACGCATTAATTAAACACTTTTAAAAATAATTTTTTAAATATAAAAAGTCAAAAACAGTTTTTAAAAAGCTCTTTCAAGCATACCTAAAAGAGTTGGACCGGGACCTCTCTGCTTGTGCTTTATTTTTCTGCAGTCCTTCTGGTAAAGTCAGAATCAAGCATTGAGATAAGTGCGAGTGCGATGCCAATATCAAATGCCCCAAAAAGGAGAAAAGAAACAAAAATTCATCGTCACAGCACGATTTCCTCATTTAAAATCTAAAAAAATATTGTTGGGGACCATTTGGATTCTTTCTTTCTTGATGAACATTGTACAATTTGGACCTTTCAGCAAAAGAAAAAAAAAAGAGTATATTTTGGACTTGGACAAGGGGACTTCTATCAACTAGATTAAATTTGGGAAATCTAAAGAAACGCCCTCTCAATAGAAGGGTATAAAGATTTTTCAACATTAGCCTCGTTCGTTTCGCTGATTTTAGTTTAAAATTTGAGTTGAGATATAATTTTATGTGATAATTTTTTACTGTAGTAAAAAAATTAAATGTGTATGTTTATAAGAGCTTTTTATTATAACAAAACTTGAATTCTAAACTCAAATCAGCGAAGCAAACGAGGCCATATGATTACGATTTTCATTTTGACTTTCACTTTCATTTTCACTTTCTCTTATCATATATCAACTTAAACATGACGGATATAAAAGAATTAGAATTAGGGGCGTAAGAATTGAACCTAAATCTGACTAATTCGTCTGATCCGACCTGAAAATATAGGGTTATATTTTTTTTTTTAAATTTCGGATTTAAATAGGCTCAACCCAGAATTTGCCGGTTGGGCCGCGGACCGGGTAACTTTTCACCCGAGTTGCCCCGACCCGCCCGTGTAAGTAACCATAAGTTCCAGTTTTCTGTTTTCCTTCCTCCTACCCACCCAGTCCCAGACTAACCCGTCCCGCAATATGTTTTCCTTGCTCCTACAACCTCTCCCCCGAGGAGATCTGCACCAAGATCTCGCTCTGCGACGCCCTCATCGTCCGCAGCGGGACCAAGGTCAGCCGTGAGGTGTTTGAATCCTCCGGAGGCAGGTTGAAGGTCGTCGGTAGGGCCGGCGTGGGTATTGACAATGTGGATCTGGCCGCCGCCACCGAGCATGGCTGTTTGGTCGTGAATGCGCCGACTGCCAACACTGTCCCCGCCGCGGAGTACGGGATCGCTCTCTTGGCCGCTATGGCTAGGAACGTTGCCCAAGCTGACGCCTCCGTTAAAGCCGGTCAGTGAGTTTTTCTTCTTTTTTTTTTCTTTTCCTTGTCTTTTTTGTTAGTTTTCGTTTTTATTTCAATATCTTGAACTTTATTTTCTTTAGAGCATTTCGTCGAGCAGTTTGTATGCGGCGCAAGATGCTGTTTGTTTTGGGAATTTCGTTTGATATTTTTCAGTGGTAGAGTTTGGTTAGTGTCCCTAGGATAACGAAACAGCTTTCATGTTTTCGATGGTGTAATGTGACGGAAAGATTTCTCGAAAATGCAAAAGATTCTGTTTTGACTTTGGAGAGCATGAAAGGTGCATTAAAAAAATCATTAAAAGTATTTTTTTTGCTTGTCTCAAAAAATTAGAGTTTGTTTAGATCTGTTTGGCTTTTGGTTACAGTAGTTTGTCTAAATATAGTAGGCAAGAAATGGTGTCAGCAATTTTTTGGTTTCTCTCCATTTCAAAGATCAGTTCCATTTTCCCTGCCTTTGATATTCAAGATGGAGAAGCCGACCAATTTTTGTGATTTGCACGCCTGAAGATTATCAACTGATTGAGATGCAACGTTTTTTCTGTTGTACCGTGCCTATCTCAACAACTTACTGATTTAGATTCTTTATTTGGTCGATCCAGGCAAGTGACAGAAGAACAAGTATGTTGGTGTATCGCTTGTTGGGAAAACACTTGCGGTTATGGGTTTTGGAAAAGTTGGCACTGAAGTTGCCCGGAGAGCCAAGGGACTCGGTATGCATGTTATTGCACACGATCCATATGCCCCAGCCGATCGTGCCCGTGCAATTGGCGTGGAACTTGTGAGCTTTGATGAAGCCTTATCCAAAGCGGATTTCATCTCATTGCACATGCCTCTCACGCCTGCCACATCAAAGTTTCTCAACGATGAAACTTTTGCAAAGATGAAGAGAGGAGTCCGCATTGTTAATGTTGCTCGTGGAGGAGTCATCGATGAAGATGCCCTAGTGAAGGCGCTGGACGCTGGAATTGTTGCACAGGTGTGTGTGTTCTCAATCAGAAGAGTATACATGCTTTTGCTGAGGAAAGTAAATAACATAATCCTTTTCTTTCTTCCACTGTAGGCTGCCCTTGATGTTTTTACCGAGGAGCCACCAGCTAAAGACACCAAGCTTGTACTGCATGAGAAAGTCACAGCAACTCCTCATCTAGGTGCCAGCACTATGGAAGCACAGGTAGTTTAAATGAACAGATTTAAGATCAGTGATGTCTATATTTCTTGTCTTCTTATTACCCGACCTTACTATCTTATGTAATGCTTGGATTTGTCATTCGTCAGCATTTGCAAGGTACTGTTATTTTTTTAATCTTCATTTTTGTGCAGGCGATTTTCTCTTTTGTGGTTGGTTCAAACAATTTGTTCTGCATGAGCTCAAATTGGATCAAAACTCAGCTTCTTTTAGAAAATTTTTTTAGTGCTAGAAAACGGAGTTGACCTTTTCAGTTCGAGTTGCATCCATGTGATAATTTGAGATTGAATGTATAAAGAAACCATTATATTGTAGCTTCAAGATTTTATTTCATCCCCTTGTTGTTTATTCTTTTGGACTGTTAAAAGAGGTATGAAGTCATAGATTAAGATTAGTTTTCACCAATCCGAGTAACCCGAAAGGTTGCGGGTTTGTAGACTTAAGAGAGTGTCGCGGCTCAAAGTCGGGTCGGCTTAATTTTTCGGCTCAACCCGATCTTACCCGGCCGATTTACACCCCTAATTAGAATGACACAAAATTAAAAGAGTTAAGAGGGTGGGTTCAAATTTTATCTCAAAATTTCTAATTGTCTCCTTAAAATATCATTTCTATAAAAACTTCAAAATGAGGAGATTTGAACTCTATATCTTATTAGAATTAGGTGTGAACTTATCATCAAGCTAAACCTCCGACCAATTGTCGTTATTCATGTTTGTGTAACTTGCACACATTAATTACATATACTTATATTGGCTCCCACATTTAATTTTGTTGGTGGCTTTACGTTTGTCTCGTAGAATTTTGCATAAAATCCTGTGAGATCAACGCAAGGCGTTAGAATCTTGAAAATGATATTATATATATATATATATAATATGCTACATCTTGATAGTAACATAACCAAACCGAATGACATTGGAGAGAAAGGGAAAGAAAATTTTATCTGTGTGTGTTCTTCCCCCCCCCCCCCAAAAGAGTTGTTAATACGCGAGTTTTGTGCTCAAAAATAAAATTGTCAAATTTATTCATCAAAATGAGTAATAAAAGTATGGTTCAAAATAGTATCCTATTTTTTTATTTTATTTTATACACTACCAAAAAATTTATTTATTTATTTATTGAAGTATCTATTGCAGAGTCGAGAAGACCTCTATGAAATGAATATCCTTTAAAAGAGTGACGCATATGCAACTATATAAATCTTGAGATAGACTTGCCCACAACACTACACGTACAAACCCAACACGCATTTATGTTGCAAAATTTCACGTAATATACATGCTTAGCCTTGGACTTAACATGTAGATGTTTCAGCAATCGGTACAAAGCAACCATTGCAGAAGATTTCTTAGCCTAAGACGTACGTACGTGTGTGTGTGTGTGTGTGTGTGTGTGTGTGTGTGTGTGTGTGTGTGTGTATGCGTGTATGTGTACGTATGTACGTACGTATGGGGGTACATCTTATGTGTAGCGACTGTAATATTGCAATATTCAAGAAAACGTCTAAATATTGAATTGTTCCTTGAACATGCTTGAAGCATGAAACTGGGAATAGTCCACTTAGGCACTTGATTTTGGAAATCTCCAACAATCGTAGATACCTCTATTCCAGCTAAGCTTTTGGGAGAAGAGGACAAGTCATTTTCATGGCCGTTCGTGGCCCGCGCAAGTTTTTATAACAACATAAAGAGCATTACTTAATTTATGCTTAAGAGTGCAAGAGTCTTGATTTTTTTCTTTTACTCTTGATTAAAAACATTTTGACCAATATAGTTATTAGACTAAAATAATATTAATTAAGAGTAAATGGTAAAAATCTAAACTCATACATTCTAAAAAGGTATTTGTCTCTCTTCCCCTTTTATATATTTGGCTCATGAGTTCAACCAATTTGAACTTATCAGAATCTCATTATATTTAATTTTGAATTCTTGAATCTTGAGGAATTAATTGCTGACGATGATTTATTTTTCTTCATTGACCATCAAGAGGTACATCCAAAATGATAATATACTGCCTTTTGGCTTGTATTTGGGCAATTCGTGTTTTTAAAAACTGCATTTCGAAGTTTTTGTTTCTAGAATGATTAAAAACAGATTTTGATTTCACTTTGGTTATTAGACCTAATGCTAGAAAGTAGAAACAATATGGGGCAATTGTATTTTGTTTCGAGAATGATTATAAAAAATTTGTGCTCTTGATTGTCGTCTTGCATGTTATATTCCTTTTGTATTGATGATTTTGTACCTGTGGCCTATTATATATTTCAGTAACTACTTGAAAAGCTGAAATCTGATCATATTGATGCTCATTAGTTGATTTTTTAACTCCCATTGTGTGTTGCCATCTTAAGAACACAAATTCCTTAATCAACTGTGTTGTTATCCATCCTCGTCAATCCAGGAGTTTATAATGAGACTAATGGTCTAATGCAAGCAGGGGGGACGGCAACCATCATTAAACATCTCAACTGTAGTTACTAACGTCACATCAACTTCATGTGAGAGAAAACACTGTAACAGAAAAAGTTAAATTTAAATTTTTATGAGAGAAAATACTGTAATAAAAATTTGAGTTAAGATTCGAACTAACAAAATGAATGACGCTTAGTTAATCCAATCCATATGATGGCCTAATGTATGAAGCTATAGTTTATGATATTTTCCTAAGATCCTACTCTTGTTTTAAAATGGGAGTCTGTACAGGAATTATAATATATATATATATATATATATATTGTGTGTGTGTGTGTTAAAACACAAAAATTATATGCATGTTCTCTAATTTTAAAATATTAACTAGCATTTTCCTTATTTTCTCCATATTAAGAAAGTGTTAAAAGTGTACTCTCAGAACTCTCAAGATATTATGAAATAACAAATATCAATAGTGAGAACATAATTTTTTTTTTTTAAGCCACGGAACTAATCATCAAAGAGTCTTACGGTTTAGATTAATCAGTCATGAGCTACACACAGCCTTTTTCACTGTACATATTAAAATAATTTTAAAAGGCTTGGAATTGAATGCAAAAGGAAAAGAAGCAATTTTGAAACAAAACCAAATAGTTAAGTAATGGCTATGGCTTTTCTACCCTTCTTTTTTCTCACGCAACAAAATTATGAAACTCTACAAAATTGTGAAACTCAACTAATCAAAGAGCTTAGAGACGAAAATATTAATAACGAGAATGTATAAAAACTAAAGAATTGAAAGCAAAAATATGTGCCCTAGTTTAATATGAACTCAGAGAATCCTAGATGACTGAGAACAAAGAATCCTAGTTCTCAGTCAATTACTCTCAATAACTGTGTTTTTTTGTTTTCTCAAATAGGTGAAGATACTTTTGCGCTATGGTGAGATTCATCATCCAGTTTTTCATGATTGCTTAAAACACATAAAGGTAAAACTCTTGTCTAATTCTTTTATTTCTTCTTTTTTGTTGCAAAAAACGTCCCTTATTAGTCGCATCAAGTGAAGTATAAATGTTTTTTAACCTAGAAAATTACCCTTGATCCAATACAGGGGTCATTCTATGAAATAATACATTTTTAACATATGTTTCTACTACAATATCTGAAAATTGTTTATTTTTTTGTAATATCAAACATTAACTAAAATATCGCCCACACCTTTTCCATGCAAAACCGTACGAAGTTTACATTGATGCAGAGAGTTTACCCCATTTCGTTCTAATCGGTGTCTAAAGATTAGATTGCAAACCAGATTATCTATCTTTTTTATTTTTTATTTTTGGTTTGAAGGGGAGATTATCCAATTTTTTTTTCACCGTGTGACGCATTCTTGTTCGTTTCTTGTTTTAGGCCACTAGTGTTTTGTTGTAATTCCTCTTGAAGTTTAGGAATGGTATCTTTTCTTCTTTTTTTTTCAAAACAAAAATTAATATCTTTTCTAATCGTTAATTATCTTCAAGTGTTTTGTCTGTAATAACCTTTGTTTTGTTCATAGTATAAGAGTGTTATCGATGAGGTTTTTTTTGTTTTTGTTTTTTTTATTACTAAAGCATCAAGCATGTATAACAACTTTTAAACGTTAAGATTACTAACTAAGTGCGCATATATTATATATAGACATCAATAGCATTTGAACACTACACTTTAGAATGAAGTCCAACGTGAAAGTACTACTAAATTATGCCTCCAATCATAATCACAAAACTATTTTTACTTCTCCTAATTCATTCCTTTTCAGGTGAGACCCCGAAGAGCTTCTGTTATCCATGACGTGCCCGTAATTTGGCATTGTGCACCAATTGGATGCATAAAAATCAACAATGATGGGGCTACACGTAGTAGGCGAGTTGTGGTGAGTGTTTTGCGACTACATCGGCTCCATCCTTGGAGCTTTTAGCGAATCCTGTGGTCATGCAACGACATTTGAGGCTGAGCTATGTGGTGTTATTCGAGCGGTAGACATCTCTTACAGTCGAGGACTGGGAAGAATTTTTGTTAATCTAGTCAACAAACTTTCATCAGACGTGCCTCCTTCTATCTGTAAGAGATATGTAGATCCTCCTTCTATAAGAGATATGTGAATCGTTATATTGGAGTTCATGAAGCAAATGGAGTTTTGCATAGTAACTCATATATACAGGGAGAGAAACAATGCGGCTAATAAAGTTCGGGGAGAGAAACAATGCGGCCGATAAACTTGGGAATTACAATGCGGCTGATAAACTTGGGGGAGAGAAACAATGTGGCTGATAATGGCTGATAAACTTGCAAATTACTTGGGGGAGAGAAACAATGCGGCTGATAATGGCTGATAAACTTGCAAATTACGCAATTGACTCCTGATAAACTTGGGGGAGAGAAATAATACGGCTGATAATAACTGATAAACTTGCAAATTACGCAATCTGATAAACTTGAGGGAGAGAAATAATACGCAATCTAATAAACTTGGAGAGAGAAATAATGCGGCTGATAAACTTACAAATTACGCAATTGACTCCGCTTGGGGTTTTTGGATTTGGAAAAAACATTACTTCTCCTAATTTAAATATAAAAGGAATTATTTAACTTGAGTGAAAATCTAATACTTAAATGCTTTTAACTGGCGTAATTGAAAGACTCTAGATGTCTTAAATAGGCTTCAAAGCATCTTCTTTTTTGTTTCTAAATCAATGTGGGACTAGGTTGTGTTTTTATTCTGCCAAATAGTCTAACAACTATGGCCTCGTTCATTTCACCGATTCGAGTTTTCAGTTTTAAGTTTCTACAGCAAAAAGCTCTCAGAAAATATCACATCAACTTTTTCTGCTACAGTGAAAAGCTCTTAGAAAATGTTACATCTCAGCTCGAATTAAAAACTCGAATCCGCGAAGTGAACGAGGCTTATTTATATATAGATACAAAGGAAAAGGCTTTCTACTAATTCAAACAATGTACCTACGATAGCGATAAAGAAAAAGAAAAAAAAAACCCGAAGATTTCACATATATGATATAGTCTCACGCAAAAAAATAAATAAATAAATAAACTTAAATTAATAAGTGCACGTATATATGATATATTAAAATGAGTACAAATTGCACCATGCACCGTAAGATGAAGTCCAATATGAAATCACTTCGTGTTGTGCCTGAACTCGGCGCCTTCTGTTAGGAAATTATATTCTCTAATAATAATTATGGGCCACATATTTATAACAATTATATTAACGCTATTTAATTAATTTGACTAATTAAGTGGTTTAATTGTGGAGAGTTCATAGGTGGATATCAAATATTGACTCAATTAAGTTTAATGGAAGACTAATGAGACAGTATATAAAAAAAACTTAGGTTAAGATCTCCAATACTTCAAATCATTCGGCCATTTTCCTTCTTCCCCATCTAGAGAGAAAACACCCCGTTCAAGAATCTAGTGATTTGACTGAGAAAGACAATAACTCGACGTGCTCATTGTCTTAGAAAATTCTACTGGAGATTAATATTGCACCAATGGAGACAAGTATTTGTTATAACCTATTATCTTAGTAATTTGGTGTGATGATTCCTGGAATGTGGAATAAGAATTTAAAGATCCAACAAGTGGTATCAGAGCGGTCATCACATTAAATTATTGAGAGAATTTTCATCTCTAATATCTCCGGTTGAACATCATGTTGATTGATTCATATGATTTTGCTTTTATCTATAGAATTTATGATATGCTTTATTTTGTTGAGAAAAGCATGTATATTGATAATCATATGAATTTTTGGTGATGGATTTTAATCAAAATTTGTTGAATAATTTCGTATTAATTTTTATTCACAAAATTGATTTTTTGAAAAATTAGGGATTAAGGAAATTTGGTAAAGGAATTTATTAAAGAAGTTTTTTTTTTTTTATTGTTTCTGGAAATTTGTTTTTCCCCTTCTTTCTTCTTCTCTTCTTTAGATTGAAGATTGTGGTTGGCGACAGCCTTGGTCGCCGGCGCTGAGGAAATAAGGACGCGGCCATTGGGCCGCACCGACGATCTAGCCACAACATGTGGCCACAGCAGCATAAGGAACATCGGTGGTCAAGGCCGCTGCATAAGGAAAAGATTAAAAAAAAATTAAGGCTGGCGGCAGGATTTATCGCCGCCGGCACTGTGGATGACTGGTCGCAGCCTTCTGACCGCGCCAGTGACGGCAGAGCCGCTGTGTACCACCGTGGCTGCACACAATGGTGGTCTGGCGGCCGCCACATCTGGTCAGGGTCGCGACATACTATCGCGACCTTAGGGTTTCAAGCAGCTCTGGGCTACGGCCCAGAGCACCCAAAAAAAATACGGGCCCATTTAGGGCCCGTGACAAAAGAAGCCAACACATGCCATATTGGGCTTGTGCTTAAGTGAAGGGCCGCACGTATATACCTGCGGCCATAAGGGAGGTTTTGGGTTTATTTTAAACCCAATTTTAGAGATTTTGGGCATTTGGGCAATTTTTAACCTATCAAGAAATTAAATGCAAATTAATTAAAGATTTAATTGAATAAAATGAAATTCCGGTTCCTTGTTTTCTTTTATTTAATCATTATTGCACTTAATTGTCTTGTATTTTAAAAGAAATTGTTTGAAATAATATTGTTGCCAAAGTAACCTCTGTTGTGGATGTTAATTTATTTTAGAATATAAAGATGTGTATGCCTATTATTTATGCGAATAATGATCGGCCTAAAGGAAGGTTATAATTTGGCCAAATAATGGGTATACCTGAGGTAATAAATATGTGATAATTATAAGGTTTTCCGTGTGAACAATAGTCGACCTAAAGGAAGGATATTGTTTGACATGATCTATTGTCAATATTTGATTACTGCGTGGAGAGTACCACTTACGAGCTTATATTTTTGGTCCAAAGACTAAATATCAGTGTTGTGCTAGGTATCTTGAAATGGGCCCACCATCCTTCGGATTGTTTGTTTATGTCATGTATGACATAAATATTGATTGTGAGTATGTTGTTTTATTTTGTTCTCTATTCAGTTTTTGCTAATACTGCTAATGTTTCTGCACAAATAAATATGATCCCAATGCTGAATGGGATGAATTTAAGATCTGAAAAGAGAACGTGGAAATCGTTCTCGGTTGTATGAATTTAGATGATGCACTAAGGATAGAGCGACCCACTGCCACTACGGAAAATCTGAATGCGGATAAAATTGAAAAGTGAGATCGCTTCAACCGCATGAGTCTAATGATCATGAAATGCTCCATTCTAGAAGTGTTTCGGGGCTCTATTACTGAGAACACTAATGCCATAAAGTTCCTCAAAGAAATTGAGCAATATTTTACCAAGAATGAAAAGGTGGAAATGAGTAATATTTTGGCAAAACTCATTCCCATGCGGTATAAAGAAAAAGGGAACATAAGGGAGTACATTATGGAGATGTCTAATCTCGTAGGGAAACTCAAGGCACTAAAGTTAGAGCTATCTGAGGATTTGCTCGTGCACTTGGTTCTCATTTCTCTTCCTGCACAATACGGTCAATTTAAGGTGACCTATATAACACCCAAAGGGACAAATGGACTCTTAATGAGCTCATTTCACATTGTGTACAAGACTTAGAAAGACTCTAGCAAGATAAGACTGAAAGTGCTCACTTGGCATCCACCTCTCAAAATAAGAGAAAGAAGAGAGATAAGGATACAACAAAAGGAACACCCAAGCAGAAGAAAGTAAAGAAACAGGATGAGGAATTCACCTGCTATTTATGGAAGAAGGGAGGACACATGAAGAATGAGTGTTCCAAATACGCCGCTTGGCATGAAAAGAAGGGAAAGACTCTCCTTATGGTTTGTTCTAAAGTTAATTTAGCTTCTGTACATAAAGATACTTGGTGGGTGGATTCTGGTGCTACTACTCACATTAGTATGTCTATGCATGGTTGCCTGTAGAGCCGACCGCCAAATGATGCTGAAAGATTCATCTTTGTGGGCGATGGCAAGAAAGTTCCAGTAGAAGCTATCAGAAACTTTAGATTATTATTAAAGACTGATGTTTATTTAGATTTGAATGAGACTTTTGTTGCGCCGTCATTTAGACGGAATTTGGTTTCTTTTTCTAGTTTGGACAAATCCGGTTATTCTTGTTCTTTCAGAAATAATAAAGTTAGTCTTTTTCATAATTCAAATGTTATTAGTAATGGTTCCTCAATTTATAATGTTTATATGCTTGATATTGTTACTTTTGATAATGAAATTTTGCACACTAATACACAAGGTACAAAGCGAAAATTAAATGAGATTTCTGCCACCCTATAGCACAAGCGTTTAGGTCATATATCTAAACAGAGAATTTAAAGGCTTGTGAATGATGGAATTATTGGTCCCTAGATTTGACAGATTTTCAAGTTTGTGTTGAATGCATTAAGGGGAAATAGACAAACATAAGGAAATTAGGTGCCGACAGAGCTAAAGATGACTTAGAACTTATTCATACTGATATTTGTGGACCATTCCCGACAGCTTCTTGGAATGGTCAACAATATTTTTGTAACGCCCTCCGGAATTAAACTTGTTTAATTATGATAATTGTGGTTTATTAGTGTGCCTAAATTGATTTCTTAATTAATCATGAGCTTTTAAATTTATTTTAGTATTTACAATTTCACCCCTATTTATTTTATTTATTTTTCCTAATTTTCTTTTCCTTCTATTTCTCTTTTTCCTTTTTCCTTATTTCCTTTTTTTTCCTTTCCCTTCCTCACGTTACTCTCCTTCTCTCTCTCTCTCTTTC
>NW_010363644.1:3886-48304 GCF_000414095.1 Morus notabilis | reverse complement strand
TCTCAATCTCCTGAGCTCTCTCTCCCTCACTCTCTCTCTCTCTCCCTCTCCTGTTCATCTCTCCCTCCCTCTCTCAAAGTTTCCTTTCTCAAGGGCCGGATTTAAACCAAAAACGGAGGTTTCTAAGAGATTTTCAACATCAAAGCTTGGATCAAGGTAAAACTCTTTGAAACTTACTTTAAATTTTCAGATTTAGCTTTGTGGAACTCGTTTTAGTCAAGTTTGGTGATTTTTTGTTTAAATTTTGTTTTCAAATGGAATCCGAAAGGGATTTGGTGAAACCTTGATGAAAATTGGGGGTTTTTGATTCTTTGGACCCCATTTATTGATTTGAAACTGGATCTATACATTTCCCTTGAGAATATGTTGAAAACGGACCCAAAATTGCAGGTTTTGGCTTTGTTCCTCGCGAATCAGCCATTGTTGGCCCTGGAATTTTTCCCCACCGGTTGACCGGTCCGTTCGACCGGTTACCCTTCCATAGGTCGACCGATCCGGTCAACCGGTCACCTCTCCATCGGCTGACCGGTGGAGTTACACTCCTCTGTCACCGGTCGACTGGTTCCCACTGAAACCGACCCTAAACAGTCCTAAAAACCCTGTTTTTGACCCCAAAACTCGATGTGGGATTGACCTAACCTCATTTGAGAACTCAAAATGAGTGGATTAGCCACATGAATCCTTGTTTTCCATTTGATTCTCCAGAATGAATCTCCATTTACAAAGAATCATGATTTGAATTAAAAATTATTTATGAAGATTGATTTTAAATTATAGCACACTAATATGATACAATTACATCTAATTAAACGAGAATGTTTGGTGAGAAAGATCAAACTCTAAATTGTTGATTTTGATGGGAAAGTTAGTGGCACGATTGGAATTGGAGCCTCGAAGGAAAGCAGAGGCTAGGAGAACGGAAAGCTAAACCAGGTTTGATATCCAACAAGTAGGATATTCTTGTCCATATCCTTGTTAGCCTTACTTTAAATGGTTTTAGCCAATGAAAATGTTTTAGAACAAAACATGTTTAAAGAAAATGATTTTTAAGGAAATAGCATGAGAATGCTATTAAGTTTTCCAATGATTTTGGAAATGAGATTTTAAAGAGTATCATTTCTTAAAATGAATTATTTAAGAAATGATACAACGCGTGGTGGCCATAGAGATCGGGATGTGGGAATCGCATCCTTGGGGGTAGGTCCCAAAACCCGTACGGATCCACTTCTTGTTTAGTGGAATTATGGCTCTGCACTTTTCATAGATAGACATTTTTACCGTTTCTTGTTTAGGGGTATGATGAGCTGCACACTTTCATTATACTTATATTTTCTACTGTGAGTATTTCCTTTTCTAAAAAGGGATGATCGGTTCCAGGTGTATATCTTCGGACCGTGAGTACCTTTATTTTAAATGCTTTATAAAATTTTATCCTACTGTGCCTTGCGCTCGCCTTTCTTGTTTTCAAATGTATTAAACCCCTCCAGGAGACGCGAGGAGTAGTGTGGAGTAGGTAGCTACTACCGGTGGCATGGACTTGACCTCAGAAAGTGAAGAGTTATCTTTCCTCTATCTTTTATTTTCAAGGCATGTATAAAAGATTGTGGATTGTAAACTTAAATATTACTAGACTGTGGTTGATGTCACACTCACTTTTGTTTATATTCATGTATGCTAAACACCTGTGGGAATTCTTGACTTGATACCAGGGATGTGGTTTTAAACTGGTTTGGTTAGAAATTCCACCACCGTTCTCGAAATTGAATCTCTCTTAAATGAAAGGGGCTCGTTTGAAAATACCTGGATGTTTTGGATTTGAAAGAAATTAAAATATTTGCTAATCACTCTCTCTCAAACAGGTTTAAGTTTCTAAACGAGCCTCCACGTCACTAACCCCGATTTGGGGGCGTGACAATTTTATTATGTTCATAGATGATTATTCAAGATTCGGCTACTTATACTTAATACATGAGATGTCACAGTCAGTGGATGTTTTTAAGAAATTTAAAACTGAAGTTCAACTTCAACTAGGCAAGAAAATTAAGGCAGTTAAATATGATCGTGGTGGTGAGTACTATGGTAGATATGACAGATCAAGAGAACAACGTCCGGGACTCTTCGCTATCTTCCTAAAGGAATGCGAAATCATCCCACAATACACAATGCCAGGTAGGCCTAGCATGAATTGTGTTGCTGAAAGATAAAACATAACTCTTAAGGGCATGGTAAGAAGTATGATTAGCCATTCTTCTTTACCTGAATCGCTTTGGGGAGAAGCACTAAAGACTGCAATTTATATCCTTAATAGGGTTCCAAGTAAAGCAGTAACTAAAACCCCTTATGAACTATGGACATGAAAAAGGCCTAGCATTAAGCACTTACATGTTTGGGGTTGTCCAGCTGAGGCGAGGGCTTACAAGCCAAATGAAAAGAAACTGGACTTAAGAACGGTTAGTTGCTATTTTGTTGGATACGCTGAATGCTCTCGGGGCTTTTAAGTTTTATGATCCCACTACTAGGTCCTTCTTTGAGACGAGAAATGCGAGATTCCTTGAGGATATTAAGTTTGAGGGGAAGATAAAATAAGGAATGTTTTCTTTGAGGAAGAGGATTTTGTTTCCCTTCCTAATATTGCTATTGGCAATGACCATGATGTTATTCCTGCCATTGTCCAAGATGCAACTCCAGTACAAAATAACAATGATTAGGCTATTGTTCCTAACATTGTTCTAGAACAAGACAACAATGAGGTTCCCCCTACAGCACCTATAGAGCAAACCTAACAACCTCAAGAAGTGCCATTAAGGAGATCCACTAGTGAAAGGAGAAGTGTGATTTCAGATGATTATATCGTCTTTCTCCAAGAACATGAAGATGGTGTAGGCTTATGGGAAGATGATCTTATCAACTTCCAACAAGCTTTACATAGTTCTAATGCTCAAAAGTCGATTGATGCCATGAAGGCTGAGATAAAATCTCTGAAAGACAATGACGTTTGGGATCTTGTCGAGTTGCCTAAAGGAACGAAACCCATAGGTTGTAAATGGATATTTAAGACGAAAAGGGATTTGAAAGGTAACATCGAAAGACATAAGGCTCGTCTAGTCACCAAAGGATTCATTCAGAAGGAATGCATAGACTACAAAGAGACTTTCTCTCTAGTTTCTTCGAAAGACTCTTTCAGGACAGTTATGACACTTGTGGCTCATTTAGACTTAGAGCTACATACGATGGATGTTAAGACATCGTTTCTCAATGGCGACATTGATGAGACGATTTATATGGTCCAGCCATAAAACTTTGTATCTGGAGATGTAAAGTCTATAGTCTACTAGTTAAAGAAGTCCATTTATGGTCTCAAACAGGCTTCTCGTCAATGGTATCACAAGTTTCATCAAGTTATCACCTCTTATGGTTTTGAGGTGAATGTGGTCGATGATTGTGTATACCACAAGTTCAGTGGGAGTAAATTCATCTTCCTGATTTTATATGTCGATGACATATTACTTACCAATAGCGATATAGGCTTATTGCACGAAACTAAGAAATTTCTCACTAAGAATTTTGAGATAAAGGATTTTGGTGACGCCTCTTTTGTATTAGGAATACAGATACTACGAGATCGCTCTCGAGGTATCATTAGGTTATCACAAAAGGGCTATATCGAAAGGGTTCTCGACATATTTGGAATGAAGAATTGTACATCAGGAGATACGCCCGTAACTAGAGGAGAGGAGTTTAGTCTCAGTCAGTGCCCCAAGAATGAACTTGAGCTAAAAGAAATGGAAAAGATTCCTTATGCATCAGCAATAGGAAGTCTAATGTATACTCAAGTTTGTACTCGTCCCGACATAACATTTATAGTGGGAGTATTAGACAGATACTTAAGTAACCCAAGAGTGATCATTGGAAAGCAGCCAAACGGGTTATGCGCTATTTAAAGAGAACAAATGATTACATGCTCATTTATAAAAAATCAGACAGTTTAGAAATCATCGGGTATACTGATTCTGATTTTGCTAGATGTCAAGACAGTAAGCGATCCACGTCAGGCTATGTTTACATGTTGGCAGGAGGAGCTATTTCTTAGAAGAGTGCCAAGCAGACACTCAAAACTTCTTCTAACATGGCTGCAGAGTTTATAGCCTGTTATGAGGCATCTAATCATGGGATGTGGTTGTGAAACTTTATCACGGGGCTGCGTGTGGTTAATGGTATTGAAAGACCGTTAAAGATATTTTGTGACAATAAATTAGCAGTGTTATATTCCAATAACAACAGAAGCTCTACGAAATCAAAACATATTGATATCAAGTTTCTAATTGTTAAAGAAAGAGTTCAGAAGGGTTAGATTTCGATAAAACACATAAGGACAAACTCCATGCTTGCGGATCCGCTAACCAAGGGCTTAACGCCCAAGACCTTTCACGAGCACACTGCTCATATGGGTGTTATTTTGTTTAAGGATACTATGATTTAGTCAGAGTTAATTTTGGATGTTCTATGACATAAACATTTATTTGTTTATTTTCTACACAATAAATGAGATGGATTTACAGTTTTATAGTTTTTCCCTCTGAATGTGTTAATTTTCTGTTTGCAATTTTGCATTATGTTTTGAAAATTATAGATTGATCTCATAAAGAATAAAGTAGAACTAGTTGGAAATAGGCATGTTGGAGATCACATTACATGTAATTTTCATGCCACTCATCCATACTCGATCTATGTCATTGAATATGTTGGTATGGTGACTGTAGAAGGTTTAGTTGCATTTTGAAAGTGACAAAAGCCGCCATGATCCCAATGCTAATATAAGAGATGGACGAGATTGTACCGTAAGTGAAAACTAAGGATAAATAGCATACACTTGCGCGCCTAAAGAATTATGTATGATATAATTGTGTCAGGAATCATATGTAGTCCAAGTGGGAGATTGTTAAGAAATTATATTTCCTAATTATAATTATGGGCCACATATTTATAACAATTATATTTACGCTATTTAATTAATTGAGCTAATTAAGTGGTTTAATTGTGGATAGCTCAAAATAGTCTCCTAACTGTGTATGAACTAAATGGGTGGATACTCAATATTGACCCAATTAGGTTTAATGAGAGCCTAATGAGACAATATATAAAGAAACTTAGGTTATGATTCCCAATACGTCAAATCATTCGGCCGTTTTCCTTCTTCCCTATCTAGAGAGAAAACACCTCATTCAAAAATCTGGTGGTTTGACTGAGAAAGACAATAACTTGATGTGATCGTTATCTTAGAAAATTCTATTGGAGATTAAGGCTACATTAATAGAGACATGTATTTGTTCTAACCTATTTTCTTAGTAATTTGGTGTGATGATTCCTAGAATGTGGAATAAGGATTTAAATATCCAACACCTTCTACTTCCCAGTTGCATAAAGATCAACATCAATAGGGCCGCTCGTGGCAGGACCGGCGAAGCAAGTTGTGGTGGTGTGTTTCGGAATTGCATCGGCTCCATCTTTAGAGCTTTTAGTAAATTATGGGACAACAATCGAAGCTGAGATACGCGGTGTCATATGAGCTGCAGACATCACTTAGAGTCAAGGACTACATTGCATTTGGCTAGAATGTGACTTGATACAAGTTGTTAATTTGGCCAAAGATCTTTCATCAGACATTCCTTCTTGCGCAAGAGACATGTGAATTGTAACATTGGAGTTAATGAAACAAATGCAGTATTGCAAGGTATCTCACATTTGCAGGGAGGGCAAGCCGATAAACTTATAAATTATGCAATTGATGCGGAATGCGCTTTTTATATATAAAGTTGTGTATGGAGTTGGATTGAACCTCCAGATTTTGTGCTACATGAGGCCAAGTTAAATGGTTCTGGCCATATCAGTTATAGGGTTAAATAGATTATTTTTGTTTGGTTGGTTTAGTATCAGAATTTTATATGTATGTAACTTGGTATTAGATTTAGTCGAACTGGTTTGTAATTTGATTTAGTTAAAAAAGAAAAACGTGTATTTATTAGTTAATAAATGTTGCGTAGTTGATTTGTAATAACCCTTGTACTTTGTCTGCATCGAGATAAAATTTTTCATTATCTTTCTCTTATTGGTTTAGTACAAGTCGAGTTTAAAATGACACTAACCTACCCTTGTCTTCTTCTTCCAAGATTCCATTTTGGATTATGATGGTCATGGTTATCTTTATGCTCTTAAAGGTTTTTTCTTCTTCCTTTTTTTCTTTTTGGTAAATTATGCTAAAGTTTGAATATTACCAAAATCTCCCATAATATGTAGACAGACTCAAATTTACTGTTAAATTTTAGTGTCTAATCATTAAAATTCTGTCACGTCATCTAAAAAATTTAGATTACTTTTTAACTAATTTTTTTTATATTTATCATAAGATAATGTGATGTGATTTAATTTATTAGACACCAATTAAGACACTAAAAATTAAACAACAAATTTAGAACCATACGTAGACAAGGACAATTTAAAAACTTAATTCACTCACGCATATAAAAGCAAAACGTAAAATGAAGAATGTGAGTAATTAAGTGTTCTAGTAATGTGTTAGAACAATTAAGAAGATGCATATTAAAACGCGAGACATTTTAACTACAAGTCTAATATTCATGAGAGGAGAGCTCTTTAACAACTATATGTACGCTGGTTGAAACCAAGCAGAAGAATCCTAATATATAACACGCTATTATATATATATTTATATAGGACTCTTTTCCTCAGCTCACTCCCTTTGTATGGTACAAAAGTGGTGAAATCAAGAAGAGGCTGCTTTGAAGATAAGAAAATTGAGGGTCCCAAGCCCAAAATATATGAAAGTCCCAAGTGAATGAGTGAAGAAACAACCGAAGTTAGAACCCACCACACATTGCCATCCACTTCCATACCTTTTATCAAACTCCTGTAATATAATATACACAAAAACACACAACAAACCCACCAAAATTTAAACATAAATGCACATAAAAAATTAATAACAAAAAAAAAAAAAAAACAATTAAGGAGCTAGAAATAATCATGGATTTGAAGCAAAAAAAAAAAAAAAAAAAAAAAAAAAAAAAAAAAACACGAGGTAATGAAAAAAATGTAGAAAACCTTCTTGATGTGGGAAGCAATAGAACAGCAATCAAAAACGTCATGAAGATCAAGGGCTTCAGAAGCACAAGCCATGGCTTGTATCTGCATCTTCTCTGGCATGTCTGTTTCCTTTATCATACCCTTTCCTTCCAACATCTTCTCTCTCCCATAAACTATATCCAATACACAATTCTCTGTTATATAATTATGAAAGTAGCTTATTTGGAATTATGAAATGAAATAAAAAGAGTCTTCTATATCTGGGTCCTACAGCACAAGCCCAAAACCAGAACCTTCTTTATTTCACATATATATCCAATATATACAGATATGAGCGAGTGATTTGTATCATAGTACAAACTTTTTGTCGTTTGTAATCTTTTTTCTCTTTTTTGCCTGCACGTATCTATTTCTTCACAAATTACTAGTCCTTATCCGTCCAAACAATCATTTCGCCGTTTACCACAACACAAGAGAAAAATAAAAACGAAAACCCAGTACAGGAAAAATCAATAATTCTCAAAAAACTTTAACCGAAAGCTTATTTGTTTTTTGGTTTTAAAAACCAATACCAGCACTATTTTTTGTTCGTGAATTTTCGGCTTCTCATGCAGACAGGCAGGGCAATGGCAACGGTGGACGTTGATAAATTAGAGGACGGAATCTCCTCCACGACCTATCTACACGGCACGTGTTCAATGGACGGTGACCGACCAAGTCAACAAGACTTGGCCGTTGACGTTTGGTTCCGTCTTTTTTGACCATGGTCTGCTACGGACGAGTCTAGCTGGAACTTGAAAAGGAAAGAGGCTTTTTTTTTTTTTTTTTTAAGCTTATAAAAATGAGAGCTTCTGACAAAAAAAAAAATGAAGTATTAATAATATTTTATTTTCGATCGTTAAATTTATATAAAAAATTATTTATTATATATATATTTTTTTAAAATTGATAGTTAGAAATTGACTTTATCAGTAAAAATATCCTACAAGAAATACTCTTATGCACTATATATTTTATATTTTTTTCCTTTAAAGTTGATCATGAACTTGTTCACTTTCTGGAAACTAATAAAATTGTTAACTAAGTGGTGACATAGATGTGTGATAAAATTGTAGTTCAATTGTATAATATTGAGAACATTCATAATACATGTTGTATATTTTTAATAAGCATAAAGTACAAGGTATAGAATATAAAATAACACTTTTTTGTAATTGAAAAATAACGAAATGTTATACCAGTATTTTGAGGCATATATTGGTGACCTGTATTGTCTTACATTTTATAATTATTATACATTACGGTATTCCGTTTTGTGTCGTATTAATGTATTGTGTTACAGTGAAATATGTTTATTTACTACCATATTATACTATGTTAAGTATTGAACTCTCGACAAGATAAAATTTAGGCTTTACTCAGACCTTGCTCGACTCCGGGATTGAAATTTAGGCTTAATAATAATAATAATAATAATAGTAATAATAATAATTGCGTCCTTGCCTCTCTGTTATTCTTGTGTGCTTGGATAAAGAGAGTGGAATAAAGGAGGCAACATAGAATTACTTGTCATTTAGTAAAATGACAAATGAAAAAGAAAGCAAGAGAACTTTGCCCATTTTGCTTTCCAAACATATAATCATGTCCATATGCCCAAAAAAATAGGGAAACAAAATAATAAAAGGAAGATAAGCATCACATAATATTAAGGACATTCTAATAATTTTTACTCGATTTTGACGTTGCGTTTAGAGACAAACTATAAGCAATTTGTTCCTCTGCTTCTTTAACTACTTTTTTTTTATAAAAAAAAAAAGATCATTTCTTTCTCTTTAATTTAACTTTTAAATGCTATTCTAATGGTATGGAATCCATATGGATCCATTTTATTAATGTGTTTAGTTGATAGATTCGTGTCATAATTCATAATTTTTTATAATATTTATTCATAAAATAAACACACATAAATTAAAAATAATTTTAGATCATAATTCTGAATAAAAAAAATAAACATTTCTTATAACGTTAATATCTACTTTTTAAATTTTGGTTCCAATCCAAGACATTTCTTATAACGTTAATGCCACTAGGCCACTACAATAAGGAAAAGGGTTAAATTCTACTCACCTACTAATACCTAAAGGGCTATGACAATGACAGTTTTGTGGATAGGATAGAAATTTGTCGCCATTATTTGTTGTTGCTTTTTTATTATTATTTGAGTTGAAAAGTAAAACCACCTCATACAGTGTTTAATTAATGAGCGAATACCATATTTTAATAGAAAAATTACTATACAACAATATTATTTTTTAATGTTAAATTCAATATACATTATATTTGGTGCCAATTTTTCTTATTATTTTACCCGTTATTTATCTATTTCTTCTATCCATTATTTATGCTGCTTTATATAATTAATTGAGTTAAGAAGTAATTTTATATATGCTATCTCTTACATCAAATTTATCTTAATTTAGTTGAGAATTGAAACCATAATTTAAATTTAAAAATTTTATTATAATATTTTTCTCATAAAATTTAAATTTAATATTTTTCTCACAAAATTTAAATTTAAAACTTGTGGAGTGTGTAGAGAAAATCTCAAATAAATAATGTACGAGTTATGTTGCTAACCCCTGATGTCACAAGTAGATCCTTATCATCACGAAACAAGAGATTATCATTTAAAACTTAATAATGCTGAAATAAAACGGCACCCATTAGCGTTCATCACAAACACATTCAACCGTTTAGTTCGTTCATTTAAATTGAGATGTGATTTTATGTGATAATTTTTTTATTATAATAAAAAAATTAAATATAATTATTTTTAAAATTTTAAATTTAAATCAGTAAAATAAATGATACTATTATTTAAAAAAAAAAAAAAAAAAAAAACTTGATGAATATTGAACAGAGATGGCTGCTGCAAAATCTGGCAGTCAATTATTGGCGACAGCTCCTCAAACACGGTTGACAGAGTATTTACAGTAAACCTCTAGAAAATTCCAAATAGACAGGCCAAACACTGTTTAATCCGCCACCCTGCTTTAAATGTAGATACAAACTTAAAACATTATTTTCTTCAAGTCCTCACATAGCATGTACCATACTAATTGCTATAAACAATTAAACTAAGGAGATTTCTAGGTAGGCTTGAAAAGTTCAACCAGCGACAGTGACGAAGACATGAATTTTGGTCACGAGGGGTTAATTAATATTGAAGTTAAAAAAAGATTTTTTGTGAGACTATTATGAAAAAAATAGCAATAAATTTTTTTTTCCCGAATAGAGATATAGTATTAATTATTCAGTTAGGGTACAACTATAATTTTTATTATATAGTGGGGTATGACTCAAAATTTCATAAGAATTTTCAACAAAATTTACATTATATTGCAATAACTTTTCAATTTTTGGGGGAAGAAAAAAAAGTTTTTGAACTTTTAGGGGGGCTATCTACATATTTGGCATAAATGAACATGTAAAATGACAAATAAAAGAAAAGTTCAGAGGGGTGTGGCATGCAATGGCTTCGTCCTTTATTAAGTATCAAAAATCGTCAGTTCTACATATATTCTTTATTTTAATGTAATTTTGATAAGATTTAATCATTAAAATAATCCAATTAGTAAAAGACATATGATCCACTAATCTAAAAAATCATACATGATTATTTTAATTCGTTAATCCCTAATCCATTTCCAACCTCATTAATTAAATTGAAAATACCCTTAAAAAAAATTTTCAATTCGAATTAAACCCTAATCCATTTCCAACCTCATTTATTAAATTGAAAATACCCTTAAATTTTTTTAAAATTAAATAAATAAATAAAAGCAAAATTTTCAAATTGGAAAAATAGTGATTTACAGTACCAAAGGGGAGAGAGGTAGAGAAAGAAGAAAAGCGAGATCAGGAAGAGGAGGAGAATACAAGAGTCGTCGGTCGCCGTTCTGGAAATTTCCCTTCTGACTGAAGACAATTCACAGTCGCGGCGGAGTTGAAACGGCGTCGTGTTGTTGGGTCTGCCGGCGATGGGCGATGACAAATCGTCGTCGATTGTGATGGCGAGCAGAGACAGAGACAGAGAGCGAGATCGTGAGCTTCTCATCCCCGTCGCCAACTCCGCTCACGATGAGCCTTCCTCCAAACCCTCCTCCTCTTCTTCCTCCACTCACCACCACACAGGCCATGAGGTATTTTTCCGGTTTTCTGTTTGTTTGCCGAGAAAATTTTCGGAATCGGAAAATGAGATTTTGTAGCCTTTCTATTGTCGATTTGTTCTGACTTTCTTCTGTCGAGGTTTTTTGGTGGAACAATTGAGTTGCGTTTGACTCTTGGTCTGGTGAATTTGTCTGAAGCGAATTGATTGGCGAACTCAGATTCGCGAAATTCAAGCTTTTGTAGCTATTTTCCTATTTTGGGCAATTGAGGCTTGATTTTAGTGCAAAATTGGATTAGTCTGTAGTTGAATTTAATGGTGTTTAATGTTTACTCAAGAAGTAAAGTTGTTCTCTCTCTTTTTTTCTTTTCTTTTTTTTTTCCCTTTGTTCAATTTGTAGGTTCCATTGATTTTCTTTGGTCATTGATTTTAGCTTAAGCGAAATCGTTTCCAGTCTTACAATGATCATAGCTTTGCCATTTTGTTGCAGTACGAATCTCTTTGGAGCTATTCAGTTTTTAGGTTTACAGTGATTATTTTCTTTGATTGGAGAGAAAAGTTCACTAAATGTTAATGGGTAGATTTTGAGCAATATGATTCAGATACATGACACGCATTTTTCATGACAATGACAATCATTAAACAAGTTTCTGATATTGCATCCATGATCTATACTACTATGTTCTCTTATTCACTTGATTCCTTCTGGTCTTCCAGTGCTTATACATGATTGTGAGTTTGCATATATTATCCACCTAACTCTTGCTCTTGTTCGTTATGTCACTTGTAGACTTTTTACAAAGTTGTTAGGAGCTGGGCGTCAAAAAAGTTCATGACAGGATGGTAAAACCGTCTTTCTCTGAGCTCTTATTTGCCATCAAGTCTGTTAAATTTGCAGTATTACTCTACGTCCATGTGTGTAATTTGTAAAGGCTATTTTCTTATGCGTGTAAGATTGCAAGATGGAATTTCAGAAGCCATCATCACTGCTACACCCAACATTACCACCCATGTTTACACTGACCACTGTCGCTGCTACTAAAATTTTTTCATTTATTAATCAAAATTAGAACTTTAGTGTTGGAACGAGTAAAATAGTTGTAAATGTGGTGGTGATACCGTGCAATAACTGGTATTTAGCTTAATTAGATGCTTCTGAAGATCTTGAATGAGAACGTCTAGGTTGTTCTCCACTTTTTTCCTGTTGTTCATATGTACTTGTTTCAATTGAGACAATCTCAAAAATCAACAAATATGGTACTTGCTGTATTTTTACTCAAAACTCAATAAATATGCTACTTGTATTTTAAGTCTTGAGGGATGCTTGCTTACGGTTGTTGGAGTTTCAAGCGCTTTGTATGTGATATGACCTTTGAGTTTCAACTTTGCAACTTGTTTATTTATTAAGTCTTGAGGGATGCTTGCTTACGGTTGTTGGAGTTTCAAGCGCTTTGTATGTGATATGACCTTTGAGTTTCAACTTTGCAACTTGTTTATTTATTAAGTTAAAAGTTTATGGTTTTCTAAGAGACTAGAATTATAAGTAAACTATTTGGCTAAGTTCATGAATTCCATTGTGGCTAATGAAATAGTTGTGCGACAAATACGAAGGCTTTTTTCCAAGATGTAATGAGTTTGTGATAATCATTTGTGGTAGAGTTACGGATTTTGTGCTCAGTGCTGTTATTATTAACTATAGCTACTGACGCTTTGCTGTTTTGCAGTGTTATTTTGCTTCCAATAGCTATTACTTTCTATATTACGTGGTGGTTTATTCACTTTGTGGATGGCTTTTTCTCTCCAATTTATGCTCAACTTGGAATTGATATTTTTGGTAAGCATGTTCTTTGTATGGTAACAGTTTTTCTATTCCATTCTTTATTTGGTGATTTAAATCAATCACCTGTGAGAATTGATTTTGATGAGATGCTCTAAGCCTTACTGGCTTTTAAGGTGTAGAAGCTTTCACAAGTATTGCATTTTGAAATTCTAGTTCCTCAGCTCTTCAAGTTTGTTGTCTTTATATGGGTTGGTCAACGACTTAGGGTATGTTCGGTAGTGATTCTTGGAGTCCAAAATTAATTCTCTAGCTATCCACAGCTAAAATTTGTGTTTGGTAAAAACCATAAAAGTGATTCTTAAAGAATTTTTGAAGAATTTACAGTCAAAATCAGAAGCAGCCCAAAGACAACTGTAGTTTTTAGATTGTGCGGCAATCAGTACAATTAATGAAACTTCCATAATACCCATAATACCCCTGGAATCAATACTTGTATAATTACAGTTTACCAAACACTTGTCTGCTTTTTATAACAGCTGTTTTTTTTTCCAGCACAGCTAAAACAATTTTTCTAAAATCTACAGCACTACCAAACTGGCCCTTAGTGTGGAAGCTTTGGAACTTTATCGAATCATCAATTTTGTACGCTTAAGAACATAATAACCCGTGTTTTATTTAGTGGAAAGCTAAATGTGCACGATGTGCATGGAAATATTTTTCCTGAGATCGTAGTATCTTTTTGTTACTTTTATCTTTTTTTTTTTTTTTTTTTTTGGCAGAGCCTTTTCTTTGTAGTATCTTTTTGTTACTTTTATCTTTTTTTTTTTTTTTTTTTTTTTTTTTTTTTTTTTTTTTTTTTTTTTTTTTTTTTTTTTTTTTGGCAGAGCCTTTTCTTATTCTCTTTTGATTTTTTTTAATGTTTACTTCTTCCTATCCCTCTTTTTCCCCCTATACTTATGATCTTCTTTTCTTTCTTTTTTTTTAATTTTTATCCAATCTTACCAAATGTCTTGAGCTTGGCATATCTCGTTCTATGTATTTGGGACAACCAATCTGTTTTCACTAATGTGGTAATTTGGGTACAGACTCGGTAAATCACCTCTCTTTGCCCATAAAACTATAAGGACTGTCTAAAAGAATATCTACTCTAGGAGGTAACTTTATTATTTTATTCAACTGGCTGGATCTTGGTGTTTGAGGTGAAGTTCTTATCTTTAGACAAAGGAAGATATATTCCGTTTACAATTATAAAGTTTCACTGGTTAATAGATGAGGTGATAGACTGTACCAAAATCTGTTTATTGTTATCAAGGGAAAAAAAAAAGTGACTTTAGTTTTGCTCAGTGGATATTTCTTCTTTATACGTTGTCAACTTTTTCACTTATATGTATTCCTGTCAGGTCTCGGATTTATTACTTCTATAACATTCATCTTCTTGGTCGGGGTCTTCATGTCATCATGGTTGGGTGCTTCTGTCCTGAGTCTTGGGGAGTGGTTTATCAAAAGGATGCCTTTGGTTCGTCATATCTACAATGCTTCCAAGCAGATTAGTGCTGCCATATCCCCAGGTCTGCTCTATATTAGCATTCATTCCTTTTTTATTTCTTTTTTAAAAAAATTATTGTATCAACATAGGGTGTGTGGTAGTCTACAATTTATAACTTCATACTTTCAGATCAAAATACACAAGCTTTCAAGGAAGTTGCGATCATAAGACATCCGCGTGTTGGTGAATACGCATTTGGGTTCATCACTTCATCTGTTGTTCTCCAGGTTTATTAATAATTTCTATACTGTGCAACTATCGCATCTGCACTGCTTTTGATTGAATACTTTTGTTTATGGTTGTATTATTTTTGTAATTATTAGATGTTTTATCATACATGTTTATAGTGTGCACTGTTGCTAGCTCTGCACTCGATTCTCAGCTAGTGGCAAATACTTCCTATTTTTAGTCTCCTTTTTCTATATTTATAGTTTATTTTGATGCTAGTGGGTCTTTGGCGAAACTTTTACTGTATTAAGGGTTCAATTTGGCACTAATAAGAGAAGTAATTTTGTTGAAATCATTTGATGAAATGATTTTGATTTGTGCCATACTGGCCAATAACAATGTCCATTATTTTTAATTGTCTAGTGTAATGATGGACCATCTGTCATCGGTACGCTGTTTTGGAATTTGACTTTGTGATTTAGCTGTCAGGAGTTAGGCGACTGACACCGTATTATATGCTACATGGATTCTAGACTGTTTGAGTATTGTTTGTTCTTCGATTTTCTTTTAATGTAGAATTATTCTGGGGAAGAGGAGCTATGCTGTGTCTATGTGCCTACCAACCATCTTTACATTGGTGATATATTCCTGGTCAACACCAATGATGTTATAAGACCTAATTTATCAGTTCGAGAAGGAATTGGTTAGTACCTGGTTCTAATATGTTACTTTATCTAGATCTACTTCTTCTGAAATACAAGTGGTGCTCTTCATCTAGTGAGATCCAGATATTTAGAAAGCTTAATATTGCATTTTCATAGACTAACAAAATTTTTCCGTCCCTGAAATGCAGAAATTGTTGTGTCCGGAGGCATGTCAATGCCCCAGATCCTGTCAACAGTTGATTCACAGATTGTGCCGGTGGATAGAAGTAGACCTAACAGAAATTGAGTGAAAGATGTTTAGAGGTAGCGTGGTTGCTTGTTTATTTCTCTTGGTTTCTTTGTGTCATCTGGAAGGCATCGCAACCAATTTGTTGTTGTGGTGGATTCATAATCACGCCGTCAAGTTTTGGTTTTGTATATGTCAGATTCTGATGACATTTGTAACACCGTCTGTCATGTTAGAATGTAGAATCCTTTGCTTGGAAAATATAGTTTTGTTGATGACACAGGCTTGTAATAGGCGATTTGATCTCGAATTTCTTTCCTTGCAATTAGATTTTCTTTGTTTATATATTCATTTGCTGTACGCTAGGTAGTTCTCTCTCGCTGGGTGGGGTCTGTTCCGTTCTTGATGTTTTTTCTGATGCAGGCGATTTGGTACATGACGTTATTTGTTTTTTTTTTTTTTTTTTTTTTTTTTTTTTTTTTTTTTTTAGTACCCTTTTGACTAATCTAATTATTGACTAAAAAAGTATTAATCAATAATAGTAAGGGATATAAATTCACACATACATTTTAGAGGTATTAATCAATAGTAAATATTCTTTTTTAAAATTTACATTGCATCTTTTAGATTTAGCATTTTGTTATCAACTCCCCCCTCTTGGATGGATTATCAACTTTATCCCTTAGATTTGGACCCAACTTGGGTAGTTAAAAGACTATTTTACTCAAAGAGCAACAAGAAAAACTTACAAAGATAGGTTTGTATCCAAAACTAATCGTTAGATAGAAAAGGGCACTTTTACTCAGACTCATGAGCTATGATCCATTTATAAACACAATAAGCTATCGACTAAATAAAGAAAGTATACTTTTCTTATGATCGTTTGGTTCATGCGTTTAAATCAGTAATTCTTAATTTTGACATTTAAAATTTAAATTTTTTGTGAGAGGCAAACACTATAGTAGAACTAAAATTATGAGTTTAAACGCATGAAACAAACAAGCCCTTAGAGATTAAAATGTCCCAAAATTGTCAAATCATTAAAATATATTGCAATTTTATCCCAAAGTCACAAGATTTAACAATTCCATAAACTATCATAAAAAAATTTTCCACAAACAGAAAAGCCCACCCTAAATTTGATCTTTGGCATACACAACATTATTGAACAAAAAAATAGGGTCCAATGCAAAAACTAAGAAATTTATCATGTCCAATTTGCCAACCAATAAAAATTTAAGATACAATTTTTGCAAATATCATATGGCATCCCATCTTCTAATAGATGTTCATTATTGCACTGCAATTGAAAAAGGTTGTTAAATTTAGGTCTCCAAAAGTCAAAATTAAAAGTTGAAGGTCTAATATGCCAACCGACGAAAACTTGAGGGTGCATGTATGGAGATTCCCACAGAATAAAAAGGGGGTCACATTGTTGTGAATGTCAGTGGCAGTGCCTCTAAATGGTAAGGAATGGCGCATTTTGCAACAAAACGAAGCCAGGGAGGATATTTTTGTAATTACGGCCTCGTTCGTTTCGCTGATTCGAGTTTAGAATTCGAGTTTTGTTACAGTAAAAAGCTCTCACAAACAATCACATCTAACTTTTTTGCTACAGTAAAAAGCTCTCACATACAATCACATCTCAACTCCAATTATAAACTCGAATCAGCGAAACGAACGAGGCCGACATTTATTTGACCCGACAGAAACGGTTTGGTTAGGAAGGCACAACTAACCCGGGCCCATAAATTAGACGGACCCGATATCACAATCCCAAATCCGATCTCCAACCGCCGAAACCTAAAACCCTAGCTCCTTCCTTCGCTATAAGTACCAGCGGAACGTCACAACAATCTCCATCCTTGATCGAAACCCTAGTTTTCCTCTCATATCTGCCGGGTCTTCTATTTTCCAATTCCGTCGCAAAATTGGTGATCTTCAACTCGTTGATTCGTCTAATTTCTTCAATTGTTATCTTCTTCGAGGTTTTGTCTGTTTGTTTTTGGAATTGCTTTGTTTGGGGACGGTGACGATTATTGTGATAAGGTCTCGTTCGTCGTAATGGGTTCATAGCCCTTGCCGACCATTCTGATATATCACCACCCATATTCTGAGTCCCTTTTCATTTTAAAGAAAATCTTTTTCTTCTTGCTTTTTCCTCTCTGATTTCTCTTTCTGGTTTCTGAAAATTCTTCCTCTTGTTAGCATATAGGTTTAAAGATGATATCTTTATTTGATTTTATGCGGCCGATGATTAAATTTTTTATTTAGACAAGCATATGTCTGAAATTTTGTGTTGACAAATCTAATCTTCTCTATGAGGCCGTAAAGTTTCTTCGTTTGTGAAGTTCTCGTTATTTTCACTGTTATTTAAAGTTTTTTTTTTTTAAGAGAACCCTTGTTTTTTTTTTCTTTTGTTGGTTTTGGGATAAAAATTTTTATGAAATAATTAAGCAAGAAGATTGTCTTTGTATAAAAGTTGCCAATGATGATATCAATGGTATATTGGGTTTTATGATTTATCGTGATTACCTCATACCACTACTGCCTTCCTTCTGAGGCTATCTTCTATAATCAATTTTTTTTTTTTAAATTATTGAGTTTTATAATTAAACGTATAAAATTGGTGGTCGAATGATGATTACAAAGCATAGTTCAGATGAATCTCTGTGATTATCACATTTAAGTCTTTCGCTCCTATCTGACGACCAACATAATATCTGAATTGCTCTCTTCTTTTACTCTGTTTTGTTTTGTCATTTTAAAAGTGTTGGTTTTGTTGGTCGTAATAGGCATTGTATTCCTTATTTGATCAGCCTTTATTCTGAGGATTAAGGTTTTGTTGGTCGTAATAGGCATTGTATTCCTTATTTGATCAGCCTTTATTCTGAGGATTTATTGATATCAAAATCAAAGAAATCATTCTAAACTACTTCCTAGAACATAATTGATCGTTTCACCCATACTTGAAGAAATGATAATTTAAATCAAATTTCACATTTCTTCATAATACACATAACAAAATCCGACTTCATATCTAAAAAAAATTAAAATTTTAGTAGATGGGCGTAGAGTTTACAACGTGAAACGGGCAGAAATTGAAGTTAACGTTTGTTTTTGTGTACCATGAAGGATTCACAAGTTTGAACCTGCGATCAAATCTATGAACCAAACGGGTATTAATAGTCCATTAGGGAGATGACAAGAGCTTTGCGTTGTCCTTATAAACTCAAATTTAGTAGTGTTCAAAAAAATCAAAAAACTGAAATTGACCGACACTGAACCGTTAAATTGATAGAAAAAAATCAAAAATTTGGTTTCACATAGCAAATTGACTAATTCGGTCGGTTAACTGAACATCTATGATTCATGGGTGGTTGGTTTTTTATTTTGCCAGCCGAAGTGATTAATTAAACTGACTAATTTAAAAAAAATTATAATCTATATATTTAAATTTTTAATCTTGTAGATAGTGAATATAATTTATCATATTATTAAAGATGGACGTTTAAAAAAAGTTAGATTTTTTAACTTGTAAGTTGTGATGGAGAAATGAAATACATAACTATTTATATAGAATAGTTGAAGGATGACATTCTCATCTATTTTCAATATGGGATTATTAAAAGTTTAAACACATCAGACTTTTGAAAGTTTCACATTAAAAATATATGAGAATGTCTTCCCTCAACTATTTTATATAAAAGGTTATGTATTTCATTTTTCCATCACAACTTATAAGTTAGAGAGGTTTAATTTTTTTTTAATGTACATCTTCAATAATATGATGGATTTCAATATAAATAAGTTTTCTAATTGAGATTAGATGTAAAGCCTTAGTCCTTAAAATACATTCTTTTAGGCTTTATTTATTTTTTTTTTTGTCTTTTAAGCTACTTTTCTTTTTAATTTTAATTATTTAAATATTTGAATGGTTAAAACTTAAGAATAAAATAGTTCACAAAAAATTTTAAGTAAGAAACAGACCGAAAACTGATTGATAAAAATCAGTCAGTTAATCGACCGAAAACATTGTTCTTCGGTTCAGTTTCGATTTTAAAATTTTAAAAACTGACATTGTCAGTTCAGTTTTGAAACTGGCCGAAATTGTCGATTAAAAACCGATGAACATCCCTACTCAAGTCAATGTAATAAATTAATAATCTCAATAAATACATGAGATAATTTTTTTTCAAATCTTTTAGGTCTCAACGAAAATATAAATTAATAATTGACAAAAAATCATATGTAATTCATAATATAAAAGAGTTTTATTTTTTCTCTAGACAACTTATGTTTTCTCAATTTATTTATTTATTTTAGAAAATATGCATTTAAAGTCATTTGTTTTTTTCTTTGTACCTAAATTGAACTAAACTTCGTCTTTAATTTTTTGGCAAAACTATGTACTATATTTAGTATATATTTTTTCAAATGCAGCAAGAAGTTATTTAAAATTATTATTGCTTGAAATGCCTTTTTTGAGAAACGTTTAGTAAAGCATAACTGTCATATGAATCATGATCATTATCCGCAGGCATATTAAGTTTGAAAAACACATTTATCGTATGCCCAAATACTTATTAACCTTCATGTTAATTGTACTTACAATATACATCAATTTTGGGCTTATATGCATGAACATAACAACAATTTTTTTTTTTTTTTCACGACAAGTTTTGCAATCTTCTTTGGACACATATTAATTTTTGACCATATACCATTATCTTTATTAATTATAGCTCGTGCATGAATCTTTGTAAAAAAAAGGTACATGCACAAAAGTAATCAAAACCTAAAACTTTTTGTAAATTAATAAATAATCTATTTATCGATAAATTAATAAATTATTCATTTATTAATAAATAAATAACCTCTTTATAATTTTCTAGGAAAAACCTTATCCTTGACAAGTAAAAATGTAAGATGGATGTAGAAAATAAAAATGGATATATTGCCAAAGGTAAAATTTCACGACATTGAGCAAATTTAAAATACGAGGCACATTAGTAAGTAGTTTGGAAGAAATCAATTGTCATGCTCGTGAATTATGATTTTTTGGATAAATTTTATAAATTTATCTCGAACTTAGTCCCTGACATATTTTCCCCTCTTCATAACTTTACTCTTTTGTTCACATGATGGAGACGCTAATAAGGTCAAAACTTGTATTTTGCCATTATTCTCTTCAAACTTTAAAATATTGGCAATTTTATCCCTTTCATCTAATTTTGTCCATATAAAGCTAACATGACACTTATGAAAAAAATTAAAACTTATTCGAGTTAGATGTCTTAATTTCGAAAAGAATAAGAATTATAGAAACTTAAATTGCTATAATTTTTTGATGTTCCATCTTTTTTAAAAACACCGGTGTTTTCTGTTTATTAATCATCAGATTTGTATTATTTTTATAATTTAATTTGATTTTTGATCAGATTTAATATATATTTAGAGGCTGATAATCAAAGAAACACCGGTGTTCTCAAAGAAAATGGAACAACAGAAAAAGTCCTTTATTATTAAATTAAAAAACTAAAACGGATCAGAATTTTCTAATATTAGATTAAAAAACTAATGATTTTTTTTTTAAAAAAAAAATAAAATGATTCTCCCCCTTTCTTCATTCCGCAGCTGCCATGGAATCTTCCCTCGAAGGGCATTTATAAAATGTATCCTGTGATTTTTATGGTTGATGAACAGCAGACAAGAGTCTTGGATTAAGATGTTACAAATGTTCTCTGTTCTATCAGTGAGACCAATTTCCTACTAATCTCCAGGTCCGAAGCTAGTATTGTATGATCACCTTACTATACGTCTGAGCAAAAATCACGACACTTGAGGCACTTGGTTAGAGTCCTGCATCGTCCGAGCAAAATATCCTTTACTTCTAATAATTTGGATGCAAAACAGACCAAATCGAATATTGGTACACTAATTAATCTCTGTTTTTTTTTTTTTTTTTTTCTCTCCCTCTTGTCTAAAGTAAAATGTTCAATGAAGATTGACCTTGTTCATTTCACAAATTTGAGTTTTCAATTCCAGTTTTATTACAGTTAAAAGCTCTTACAAAAAGTTACATCTAACTTTCCTGTTACAATGAAAAACTTTGACATAAAATTACATCTCAACTCAAATTAAAAACTCGAATCCGCGAACTGAATCATGTCTGTGTAAAATGGTGACCCGTAATTTAGATGGTGAAGCAAGAATAAAAAAAAAAAAGTAAAATGTTGAAATTCGTAAAAGCAAAAATTAGCCGGTTCAAGAATGCAGTTAAACTGTCAATTATTCATTCTAGTATTCCACTTTAGGAGCATATTACAAAGGTGTTATAAAACTTGTGGCAAGTAGTGGTATGAAGGAATGTTAAAGTCGTTTTTTGTTTATTTATTAATAATAAATTAGATGTCAATGCAGTTGTTTTTCAAGTAATGTCAATTAATTCAGGTAGGCGGACGCTAGTCTTTAAAAGTACTAATTGTTTGCAGTTAGCTGTGCATTTAAAGTATTTCTCTATGAAAAATTTCAACGATGAATTGTACCCTGGAGATTTCTGTTTTTATTTTCAATATAATAGCCCTAATAAGGGATATAGAGGTAAATAACCCTTTTTTAAGGTTTTTTTTTTTCTTTAAATAACGGAAGTTTTGTAAAATTAGTAAAATGACCCTTTTTCTATTAATTAAATAGGTAATCACTTATTGTTAGCGGTCAATCAGTGATTGACTTAAATTTATCACTAATTAACACGATAATTTTTCATTATTTCTCAGTATTAGTTAATAATTAGTCAAATTAATTATTAATTAATCAATTTTAATTAACAAACTACATGTTTAAAAATGATAAATCATTATAAATTATAATAATAAATAGATCAATCATTGATTAATCATCGGACAATTATTAATTAATTACGAAAAAAGGGTCACTTTGCTAAAATAAAAAAAAAATTCAGCTATATGTTTAAAAAATAAAAAAATTCTCCCATTTATTAAAAAAGTCATAGAAAATCCCTAATAATTTTTGGACTTATTTGATAATATTTTTAAAATGGATATATTTTGAATATGTAGATAGTATCATGGATATGATAAATTTTTCGAGAAATTCTATATATATGATCTCTTTAGTTTTTTGGAAATTATTTTATCTCTTATTCACTATCTTTTATATGTTCAAAAAAAAAAATTATCGTCTTTTGTCCTCATCACCCAATTAAAAAAGACGGGGTTTAAAAGAAATTGTCATGGATTTTAAGTTTGAATTGACATATATTAAGAGTATAAATTCTTACAAAAAAAATATCACAGTCATATCATCACACTATATTTAAAATACTAAATATATCTTTTAAGATACCTATTTATATTTAGCCACGATATTGATATCTGATCAAGATACTGGTCGATATCCAACTGAGATGCTAGTAGTATCTGGGAGACAACCATCAGTATTAGCCGGCAACTATCAACTAGCAGTGCTAACTAAGTCACAGGTATTTGGTCAAGATATCAACTGATATCCACCAAGATACCAGTTACCGATCAGTAACCATCGAGTCACCGACCGGTAACCACCTAAATTTGCCAAAAAGAACAAGAGATCTGGATCTATTTCCTTAACTACAGCAAGATCTCCTCAACAGCGGCCGTTGAATGCATCGCGGAATCGACGAGATCCCCCCAACTCCGACGATATGGCTTTCACGCCTCAACAAAAGACTGAACAATTTTGGTGAGATCGAGGCAAGCTATTGCACACCGCGAGATTGTGGCGATCACAGTGCTGAGGAGATCGGAAAAAGCTCCTTTATGTTGAGCTCTCGTGAGATCCACGTTTTTGCATGGATCTCTTGTGCTCATGGTGAGACAACGACGATGACTGTGAATCGACGACGCTCGTGGTGAGGCGGTGGTGGAACGACGAGGAGATTTGAGGTCTTCGGTGCTTATCGGCAAGGAGCACCAGCGAATATAGGTGCTGGTCGATGAGGAATGGTGGCTGAGAGAAAAGAGGAAAAGACTAGGGAAGAAAGAGATTTGAGGTTGGATGGCTAGTCAGTTGTAGCTGAGAAAAGAAAATAGAGAAGAACGAGATAGAAGAGGAAGAGGTTGAAAATTAAAAACAAAAACCCTACAGTAATTTTGAGGGTATAGGGCCTGTTCAGTTCGCTGATTCGAGTTGAGATGTGACTTTATGTGACAGCTTTTTACTGTAGCAAAAAAGTTAGATGTGATTGATCCTGAGAGCTTTTTACTATAGCAAAACTCGAATCGGTGAATGAACGGGGCTCATACAATTAAATTTGTTTGAAACACTGCGGCAGAAATTGTAAGGCATCGTTCGCTTCATAGATTCGAGTTTTCAATTTGAGCTGAGATGTGACATTTTTTTTGAGAGTTTTTAAATGTAGCAAAAAAAAATAGATGTGACAATTTTTAAAAGCTTTTAACTGTAAAAACTTAAAATTGAACACTCGAATCGGTGAAATGTATGAGACCTAAGAGTTTAAGGTCTCTGTACAATTCAATCCACACTAAAAACTTGTTTCAGCCTCCCTAATTATCTCAAAAAACACACTTGGTTCGTTTCTCTTTTAGGTTTGTTTAATTCGTTGATTTGAATTTTTAATTCAAGTTAAGATGTGATTTTATGTGAGAGTTTTTTATTATAATAAAAAAGTTAAATATGACTATTTCTGAGAATTTTTACTATAACAAAATTTAAATTCTAAACTCAAATAAGTAAATTTAAATTAACTACGAGATTTAACTGCGAGATTTCGCTGATTCGAGTTTAGAATTTGAGTTTTGCTACAGTAAAAAGCTATCACAAACAATCACATCTAACTTTTTTGCTACAGTAAAAAGCTTTCATATACAATCACATCTTAACTCGAATTTTAAACTCGAATCAGCGAAACGAACAATACCTAGATTTTTATCACCCTCCACATTTCCGGTCATGAAAACGACAGTTTTCTTCTCAACTCCAAGTTAGTAATAAATACAAAACCAAAATCAGCAACCGACGAATATAAACAAGACATAATATTCTCTTATTCCACATCCAAACGGCGTCGTATATGTTTGTAACTCCTATAATTAGTAGTAACTCGTACTAGAACTTCGTCAAAGGCAAAATATTAACCAAAACTGCGATCACGAACAAAACGGAAGTATCAAACCATCAACTATCAACTATCAAAGTTGCTGCCGACACTTGGTTCCCGAACCTCCAGCTTCGGCTCTCCCGAACCTCTCATGCCGTTTCTCTGACAATCACCCACTATCAAACACACACACACACACACACAACACTTTCTCTCTCTATCTTTCTCTTTCTCTCTCTATCTGTCTCTGTCGCAGCGTGAAACCAACTCTGTTGTCACTCGTTAGTGCCTTCTGCAGCTCTGCTTTTCTTCTTTCTTCTTCTTCTTCTTCTTCTTCTTCAGTCTTCTCAAAACCGTTTCCTTTTTCCCTTTTTTCTCTCTGTCACTGACTTTCTCCTTTCGGGATCTCCGAATTCCCCTGTTTCAAAGCTTCCATTTTCTTCCTTTCTGTTGATCTTACATATATATATATATATAGACGGTTCTTTTGTGTCTAGCTTTCATGGGTCACGTTCACTGAACCTTCTCTTTTCCTTTTTCATATGTGTGTAATTCCTCTGTTATCAAACCCTAGAAACAGAGACAGAGAAGAGGAAGAGCGAGGAAGATGATTCACGCAAAGTCAGATTCCGACATGACGAGCCTGGACCCGTCGTCGCCGCGGTCGCCGAAGCGGGCGGTGTACTACGTGCAGAGCCCGTCGCGGGACTCGCACGACGACGGCGACAAGTCGTCGTCGATGCAGGCGACGCCGGCCTTCAACAGCCCCATGGAGAGCCCCTCCCACCCGTCGTACGGCCGCCACTCGAGGACGTCGTCGGCGAGCCGGTTCTCCGGGACGTTCCGGTCGTCGTCGGGACGGAAGATGAGAGGGAAAAGAAACGACAAGGGCTGGCCGGAGTGTGACGTGATTGAGGAAGAAGGGAATTATGATGAGTTTTATGGAGATAAAGGCCTGACAAGAAGGTGTCAGATTCTCATGGGTTTGGTTGGGTTTGTCCTCATTTTTACTGTTTTTTGCTTGATCCTTTGGGGAGCTAGTAGGCCTTACAAAGCTCGGATTTCTCTCAAGGTTTCTACTTTAATATCTCTCTCCGTCTCTGTTTATTTTTTTTAAATATATAATTATTTGCATTATTTAAATGTTGTTTATGATCTACTATTCTCATATGGAAGTGAATAAAATATTATTTGTTGAATGCTTTACGAGCGTATTAAAGTGAGATATGATGCAACAGTTTCCAAGTATAAAATTGAGTTATTACAAGTTGAATTTTTGATGTTTTTGACAATTTTCACGTTCTTTATTAGTTCAAAATTTTATCTTAATTTCATGGATTCTTGAGATCACGTGCTTCAAGTTGATCATGGGATGGTTTGAGAGAGAAAAGGAAAAAGAGACAGTTTTTCACCATTTAGTTGATGATTATGTAGGAGAGTACGGATCTTTGGCATTTAAATTACGGATTTAGTAAATTATCACTTTAGGAGAAAAGGGAGTGAGATAAGAGTCAATTTGCATGTTTTGTTTTTCAAAGGAATAATACTACTAACTGTGCGTAATACAGATTTATGTCCAAGTCAATATGAGTTTTATGAGTTAATCCAAGCCCTGCTTCCAACGTTTAGAATGTAAAGTTTTTATATGAGCTTATAAAAGGTGGACCTTCTGTAATTCTTGATTTCTTTGTAAGAGTGAGCCAGTGTGGAATGGTAATTTTGGTTTAGAGTTGGTGCTATAAGAATGTTTGTTTTTTCTGCTATCTGTTGTCGTCGTAATAATTTAGAATGTAATTTGTTATGTTTTTTAATCTCCCTTTTTTTTTTTGCTTGCAGTCATTGACCGTGCACAACTTTTACTTTGGCGAGGGATCGGACGTGACCGGAGTCCCGACGAAGTTGCTGACACTAAATTGTTCGGTGAGGATGAGTGTCTACAACCCTGCTTCATTCTTCGGGATTCATGTTAGCTCCTCCCCTATCAGCCTCATGTATTCTGAGATTGCAGTTGCTAAAGGCCAGGTAAAATTTTAAGCTTTAATTAATAGTTTTGAACTAATATGCTCACTTTTCCTCTCAAGAGAAAAGTAACACTTTTTGGGCATGTTAACCGTAATGGAATGCGATGAAAAAACTATCATTCTTAATTTTGTAAGTATACGTTGTATGGAAACACTCAATCTTTTCTTTTTCCCTTTAATGTGAAGTAAACACATTCATAACGTAATCACAGCTTGTGTGGCAATGCCACAAAGCTGCTATATACCGGTGTGACACTTATTTGTCTCGCTTCTTGCCGTTTTAACATTTCTTTTTATTTATTTATTTATTTATTATTTATTTTTTATTTTCATACGGTGATGCACCCAGCACTCCTCATTTCAAATAAAATCAAATGAAATAAGTGGTCTTGAATGGCTTTGAATTTCCCTTTTCTTTTAGCATATGCTTGTTGCATTGAAAATCGAAAATATTGATACACTGCAGTTGAAGAAGTACTATCAGCCAAGAAAGAGCCACCGGACAGTGAATGTGAACCTGCAAGGAATCAAAGTGCCTCTGTATGGGGCTGGAGCAAGCTTAGCAGTCTCAGACAATGACAGTGAAGTTCCGATGACTCTGATGTTTGAAGTGCGGTCGAAAGGTCATGTGGTTGGCAAGCTGGTAAAATCAACGCACAAACGACGCATTTCTTGTTCCCTAGATGTCGACTCTCACGTTACCAAGCCCATCAAGTTCAAGCATGACTCTTGTTCGTTCGAGTAATAGCATTACCAGTAAACTCTATCCAGCAAAACGAACTAGTACTGGCAGCACTTCCTCTGCGTCGGCAACTAATATGAGAGTGACAATGGAATAACTGTCACTCTTTTCTCTGTTTGGAAGGCGGGAGTTTTGCAATTTTCATAGTAGTAGAATTCTTGGAGTTAAACTTATAGGTATAAAGTGATATTGAAGTGTGTTCCTTTGTTGTGTGTATTTAAGCAAGATTTCTAGCCTCCAACTTTGTAATACGCTGATAGAATCCGTGAATCTTTACCCAAGCATGCTCGGCTTAAAATCTTTACTCAACGGTTTCTATGAATTGAAAAGTTAAGACACCAATAATCGAAATTCAATTTATTTGTTTGTATCTCTCTATGGAAACATATAAAGTTCTCTCTTACTAAGCCTTGACATTGTTCATTTGAATGTGTGTACTGAAATGCACTGTAACAAAGAGAGGATGTTGAATGCACTGTAACAAAGGGTCAACAAATGAGAGGGTTAACTTGTATTTTATCAATTAAGATCCAAGACTGGACCCTCTCCAAAAGGGGAAGGAAAAAAAAAAAAAAAAGACGAGGGCCCTACTAGTTCTAAAAGAAATGATTTTTTCCAGTCAACCTTTGTCACAAGGTTATTGTTGTACAAATAGACAAGAAGTAACAAAGAGGATAATATAATCATTGAGTTGTTGGAGCCGGCTCTTGCTTGTCCACGGCACATCCAGTCTCAAGAACTGTGCCACCAATTCTGTTTGGAGGCCAATACCGAAGCACAGATCTCCCTAGGATATTCTTGGCTGGTAATGGACCCCTAGAAAACAATATATTAGACCCAAAAAAAAAATCAGTAAATATTTGCTATAGAGGTGGAGAAACTGAGGTTTTTCACAACTATGAACCTAACAATTATAAACTTTGTGACAGCAGGAATTAAGGATGTATTACCAAACGTGGGAATCGTAGCTGTTATTGCGGTTGTCGCCCATCACAAAGACACAGTTTTCTGGAACACGCTGTGTAGCATCATTAGGCAAAGGTGCTTTCATGTCAGCAAGTTTTTCAAGTCTAAAAAGGAAGTTTAAGTAAAGTGAAACACAGATCTCCCGAATGTATTATTGGTCAAATGGTAATTTTCGGCTCAACGACTTGTTTGAAAGTTAAAAAAGAAACCCCAAAAGGCCAAGAATATGATACTCACTAATGGTTTCATATCATAAGCAGGCGGTTCAAGTGTGAACTTTTCATCTCTCTCTACCCCATTAACTACAAGCTTCCCTTTACGAACCTGAAACAAGGCAGTTTACTTCGGTGAGATTCTAGTTACCAAAACATGAACAAGCTAAGAAAAGAAGAAAAGTATACAAAACTCAAGTAAACATGTATTGTTTGAATAGAATGCTTCAGAGCAAAAAGACCGCCACATATTAAAGATGCCTATGGCTCAGATCTAGGGAAATAGAATAATGCAAGACATCCCCAAGTTTCGAACAACTTATGTGGCATGTGAATTTTTATTCCTTTATCGGTAGGTGTTCAAAAAATCAACACGCCAATTAGTATTAAAAGGTTGCATCTACCAATGAAAACATATTAACTCATCACTACATGAGATGGTATCAAAAAAAGTTGGGATCTTAGCACTATTCATGGAAGTATTCTACGCAACGTTTTTTGTCCCACTTTTCAGCTCTTACAATTAAAACTACGACATACTTCTCCTCTGAACTCCAGATTGAGCAAAAAACTGACCCAGGAGATGGAAATGAATAAGACTAACAAAAAAGAGGAAAAACGGGTTAAACCACCGTAGGATAAATATGCTAACGATGTATTAATTTAAACCCACCTCCACGATGTCACCTTCCTTGGCAACAATTCTTTTGATGAAAACATCATCGTCAGTATAGCCTACTTGTTGAAGGGCAGGTGGACTTTTGAATATCACTATATCATTTGCACACGGCTTTCTGAGATAGTATGAGACCTAACAACAACAACGCAAAGAATTGTTATAGACAATGCTTCATGATCAAATATTAAACATGATACCACAAAACTAAGAGAAAACAAATGCATTCCAAAAGTTTCAAGCACAACCTTCACTCAAGGCGGTGGTTGGCACCATGTCCAATGTAATCCTATTAAAACCTTATGGAAGCATACACAAGCGTAATTGTTTTAATTATAATTTTATGCTCACTTTTCCCCCTCAAATTGCTAAGCATTTTATGCAAACGTATACTCTATATTTGTCTTACAAGCAGAGATATTTACTTCTCTGCTTCTCTGACCCACCAGAACTTTTTGCTCAATTGACCCATTAGAACATAAAAGTACCTAAACGTGCAAATTTTTTTTTTTTTTTGAATTGCAACTTTAGGGGCGGGGCATTTGAACGCCGCGCCTTGTGGTGGAGTTAGGTGTGTAATTACGACAAGGCTATGTTTGCATTCACCAGAGTGCAATTCCACTATCAAGTCATTATTTGAAGTAATTAATATTCATAAATCACCTCTTAACTTCATCATAATTATCCTCTTATTAGGAAAATGAAATCACCAAAAATTCAGCAAAAATCAATACTGCAACCTCAGTTCACCGTTAACAACACCCACAAACAGATAAGGAACAAAAAAAGAACCCAAAAAAAAAAAATGAATTACTTCCAAAATCAGTAAAAAGAAAGAAAGGAGTACCTTTTCTGCAATAATATGATCTCCGACATCAAATGTAGGATACATCGATAGAGAAGGAATGTACCTCGGCTCCGCCACGAACGTCCTGAACGCAATCGAAACCGCAATCGCCACGAACACCGTCTTCGCATCGTCGGAGGTGAAATTCACCCACTCCGACAAGATTCCACCTTTCTTCTCCACCTCCCCATCGTCCCCGCCTTCTCCACCGCCGCCGCCGCCACCTCCGTCGTCTTCAATCCCTCCGTTCTTCGCGACCGCCTTGGTTCGGTCACCGGAGTCCTTAAGGGCGTTGCAACGAAGGATATGGAAGTGAGTTTTGGCGTTCGAGAGATTAAAGCTCGGAAAAATGGAGGTTTTGGAACGGAGAGTGAGTGTTGGGAGAGCAGGGAAGAAGATGGGTTTGTGGGAATTTGGGGTTCTCAGGGAAGGTAAAGGAGAGTGGAGATTTACAGAGAGCATTTTTTGACTTTCGGAGGCGGAAAAAATACAGAGTTTTCGAACTTTTGGAGGTGTTTATTGGGATCAGAAACTCTGTATAGTTTGTTCAGAACTGGAGGTGCGTTGCTTGCTAACTTGAGAATGGACAATACATAACCTTTATAGGAAGATTTTAGTTGCTAGTTGGCTCCTTTTGAATCACGCGTATATATATATATATATATAGTATTTATTACTCACTAATATTTTTAATACAAAAATTATAAAAGTGACGAGAGAGGACAACTAAAAATTATAAAAGTGGTGGCATTTTTCTTTTTCATTGTATAAAAAAAGTAAAATAAAATTATGAGAGTGAAAATAAAATTTTTTAGGAAAATAAAATTTCTAGGAAGATAACTAAAAACGTAAATGTTATATAAGATGATAAGTATTTGATTATATATATAATCTGGATGTTATGGGAGTAAATATCTGAAAAAATATGTACGTGGACGAGTTTTAAATATATAATACTCTAATGAAATGTTCCTATTTAATAATAATAAATAGTTCTTGAACTTTTATTTCAACTATTAACTTGTTTCAGTTATAATTCTTTCATCAGTTAAATGTTAAAAAGAAGACGATATAAGAAGATGATATATAATTATGAAACGGGGAAATACAAATGATGTCCTATTAGCCGACGTTATTTTTCATCTAAATCACATGTATATTCTGTACTCGTAATGGGTTTCAAGAACCATTTTCTCGGCATTATATCTCCTGCTTTTCAAATGAGTGCTTAGCAGAAAGCAAAAGAAAAGTACAAATGGGATCAACAGAACTTTTTGTTTCCAAAGTAAAAATATTCCATTGTCTATTTATTGGAAAATTGACAAAAGCTGTTTGTTATCTGGGCTTGAATAGTAAGTATATATTACACATTTCATGAAACAAATCAAATGATTACGTACAGTTGATTTGCAACAGAAATTGGAGGTATATGTTGGTATGCTGCAAACCAAATAATCAACAATTTTGAACAGCAAAGAATCTTCAAGGCTCCTGAACTTCAAGGAACCGACAAAAATCGACTTTAAGGCAGAACAGAATTTCATCCCTTGCCAACATAGGATCCTGCGTTTCCTCGAATCCTTGTTTCATATGAACACCACTCTACATTTATTTACAAAGTTCCCATGTAGCCCAACAAGACCACCCTGCAATTGCTTTCGACATACGATCATCGGTTGCACTCTTACCACGCTTGTATGAGGAAGAAAAATAAATTTGGTGGCATTTTGAATGCCTTCAGATGAGTACTCAAATCCTTTAGAAACCATCTGGCCTTTTCTCATGTTAGCAGCAGTTGGTTTCTCAGCAACTAGTCCAGGAACCTGCAAAATATTAGGATAAGAAGAAGCTCTCAAGTGTTGTTTCTTGCAAATTGTCTCCAAACCCTCCAAAGATTTTTCTTCCTTCGCAGTTTTTGGTAAAACGTCCTTCTCTTCTTCTTCTGCCTCATTTAGAATTCTCTTGGCTTCGGTGATAAAACCTATAGCACGCCAAGCCTCTGCGACAAGACGGAAAGTGCTCTTTTCGGGAGAAACTCCCTTCTGTTCCATGATGTGGAGCAGTTCTTCTGCATTCCATGGCTGCTTTGCTTCTCCATATCCCCATATTAGGGTCTCAAAGGTTTTGAGATTTGGGGAGACGTCCATTTCGCACATTTTCTCGTAAGCTCTCATTGCGAGATCCATTTTCCCTGCACTGCACCACCCGCTGATAATGGTTGTGAAGATCACGACATTTGCATGGACACCGTATTTGCTCATTGAAGTAAGAAGTGACTGGGCCTTCCCTGGCTCACTGGCTCGTACATAACCTTTTGCGAGAATACTGAATGCGTGAATGTCGGGTTCAATACCAGATTTCAACATGTCATTGAAGATCTCCTGGCATTTGTCCATGAGGCCTGCGGAGATCCATGCATTCATGATGGTGCTAAATGTGATAACATCGGGGTTGATCCCAAATTTTTCCATCATTGATAGTGCCTGTCCAATTTATTCTTCAATTAAGCATGAATGTTTAACATACAAAAAGAAACTAATAATTCATAATTGGAGATAGGAATCATCAGGCATAACATGAATAACTAATTCTCCCTCCGGTAATGGCATTAGTATTTTTGTTATTGTGACATGAGGAAAACAGAGACAATATATTGACGACAGCAAAAATCATGGTCCTATTTCACCTGAAACATTGACAAACACAATGAACTTGAGAGAAAGGGAATGGACCAACAAAAGAGTATTGGAGTTTGAACTTACCTCGTTGATTCCATCCGTGTCGGTAATTTCCAGGAATCCCTTGATAAGAGAGTTGAAAACAACAAGATTTGGATGCACACCAAGCTCCTTCATCCTGTACACAAACCTCAAGGCATCTTTCATATTTCCTTCTTTACAATATCCATTTATGATGATGCCACAAGTTCTCTCATTCGGACGAACTCTATTGCTCTCCATCTCCAAGATCATCCTTTCAGCCCTCCATGTCTCCCCATTCTCAGCATAAGCCTTTGCCAATGTGTTATAAGTGACAACATCAGGTTGCACACCAGATGCAACCATCTTATACACCACATTCCATGCTTCATCAATTTTCTTCTTGTTACACCAAGCTCTAACAAGAATATTATATGTCCTATCATTCGGTTTCGCATTTTCATACTTTGACATAAGCTCTAGCAATTTCAGAGATTCTTCAGGCTTACCAGCAATTCCATATCCTTTAATGAGGGTGTTGAAAGTGCTAGTAGTGGGTCTGCATCCATTCTTCTCCATTCTCCAAAAGATTTTCATGGCATCGTCTACCTTCCCGGATTCGGTAAAAGCATTTATCATGGCATTGAAAAGTATCGAGTCGGGCTTCATACCATTTTCTTTCAGCTTAGAAAGAAGTGCAGGAACGGACTTGAAACGTTTCTGGCGGGTCAAGGCAGCTACGAGTGTTGTGTATGTTATTAGTGTTGGCCTGTGTCCTTCTTCTACTAAACTGTTGAAGATGGTCTGGACTTCATGAGGCCTCCCCCTTTCAATCAAAATATTCATTAGTTTTGTTCTTGAACGAACAGTTCGGCAGCTGTTGTTTCCCAAACAGACCAGGCAGCGTGATTGGATATGCGAATCTATGGAATTTGAGAACACTTGTACTTTCTCCTTCTTGTGCATATGCGATTCCTATGAAGTTAAAAAATTATCATAATTTGACCATTGCTACATCTAAACATGCATGAATGGTCTTATATCTAATAAATGTTATTGAAACATTGATGCTATTCAAATAAGCGAGCTTCATTATCTCAAAATAACACACATGCGGGTGCGCAAACATTCTCGCCACATGGTGACAACTTTTTTTTTAGAACTAGTTTCAGAAAACCACATTCTGGATTTAGTTAGCACTCAAGCCTAGTAATAGGAATGAGCTTGACAACCTTTGTATGAGATGACAAACTGTATATTTAAACGGCATCCGTGCAAATAAGTTGATGCAATAATTTGTAATATTTCAACAATAATGACCTACCAAAATATTCAAAATAGCAAATCAACAAAACATAATGATTCTTGCATATATAGAATCTAAAGTTCTATGTGCTTACAGGCATAGCCAAGCGATAAATCCATATATGATTCCATCTTAAGGTGTAGAGTTCAAATTTCCCCAGCCCAAGTTCAAACAAAAAATCTAAAATTCTATCAGAACTAAAGAAAGTGTTCACCAAAAAGTAGTTCAGCCAAAAAAAATAATTCAAAGGCAATATTCACAAGCTGTTTACCAAAAAAAAAAAAAAAAAAAAGTAGTTCAGCCAAAAAAAAAAATTAAAAGGCAAAATTCACAAGCTGTTTACCAAAAAAAAAAAAAAAAAAAAGTAAAGTCACAAGATAAAATGATTTCCATCATATGTTAGAAACAAAAGCCGTTAAAAAAAAAAAAGTGTCACAAGATAAAATGATTTCCATCATATGTTAGAAACAATTGCTGTTATGGTACCATGATTGGAGATGTCTGGACCCGCTCCTTGCTTGTGATGGTTCCTTCTTGGCTTCTACCCATGATAACGGAATGAACTTCTCAGAAAACTTCTCTCTCACAAGCACCTCAAATTATTTCTAAACCACCTCCCTCCCTTGAAAAAGTTGAAACTTTGACTGCCAGACCATAACACAGAATTTGTTTTAGCCCAATCTTCAGAGTTTGCATAGATAGTTAAAGAGACATCTTCTACAGAATGGATCCTGTTGCATAACATATGAAATCATAAACACCACAATACAATCCTAAGAAACAACTCAACAACACAACATTGAATTCACAAATGAATATCTTATTACACACATTGGTACAAAGAAACTCTTCCACCTAACTAACAAAAAGGACCATTAGTGCAAAGACAAAAAAAGGGTCGCATTTGGCGCTTTAAATTGCGATCCTTTGCGGAAGTTGATGAGCAATTTTGCTTGCAACCAAAACTAGGCTTCAAAATGGCCAAATCCTTAATAAGACGCCTAATTGTTAGACAAGAGGGACTCTTAATTTGTGACAGCACGCACCGTTTTCAGGGTTGAGAGAGAGGTCAGAGAAAACACAACGAGTCTGACGGTGAACCACACTACGACACAGTACATGTTCTTGCTTGTTTGAGTTTCTTCTACGTTTTCATTGCTCTTGGTTGTATAGAATTAAGGCATCTAATTCTTAAGGGGTTATCACAAGAAAAGGGCATTTCAACATCCCAAACACCCATTTTACAACCACACGTCTGTAGTTTGAACTCGATTACAGTGTAATTCCATCTGGGTAATTGAGATCTCCCACTTTGATTTAACATCAAAGTATATAGTAAGTAAATTCAACCAAAATGTTTGACCAAAAATAGGAAAAACAAAAGAATTTGAAAGTTAAAAGAGAAATCCAACATAAGTAGTCGTTAATGATTGTGTGTACCTTCGGAGGAGAACTGGAGTTGCATGGTCATTGGTAACTGTGTTGTGCATGTAGCCCATGAAGTTGAAGCGGGTAAGTAGTAAAATATATTGTTTTTGTAGTCTAGTGTAGTGTAGTGCCAATGTGTTTGTGTTGTGACAATCCACTAGAGATTCTTATCCACAAATATTCATCAGAATGAGATTTTCTGGATAGTTTTTGAGGCTGTTAAAAGGTGCGAGACAAAATAAAATGTGAAGATTTTCCGTGGACCAGATTTCGCCGAGGCACCCTTTTATACTCGAGGTCAAAATTATAACTATTGAATAAAATTTCTCTTAAAGTATCCTAGCCAGAACGATGTCGTTTCAATTTAGAGCTTTATGGAGATTATTTGGGTGTACAAAACAAAGAAAGAAAGAAAGAAAGAAAGAAAATACTTTATTTGAGTATGCTGAGCTTTTATGGGATGGGTCAAGCAAATATTATTCCGTTCTGAAAGAGTTTATAGCCGACAATATGGGTCACGACACGAAAATACGATTAAAAAACGATACGAATTTTACGGGTTAGGGTTGAAAAAAAAAAAAAAAAAAGATTCGGGTCAGAATTGGGTTGACCTGAAATTGACACGAAAAATACGGGTCAATTTCGGGTTGGACCCGTCTAACCCAAACACGACACGAAACTCGTAAAAAACTTAAAAATACATATATTTTTCATTACATATTTTAAATTTTATTATGAACTTGTGATATCATGATAGTTATACTCAAAATCTTATACTATTATTTATTTAATTTCAATGGATGTTATTATAATTTAGTGTGTTATGAATTTTAAGTTATTTCTAACATGTAAAAAACTAAATAAAAATATGCAATTTTCGTGTCAATTTCAGATTTACGGGTCAATTTCAGATTCACGGGTCAATTTCGTGTCACATGTCATTTTCGGGTCGTGTCGTGTCAACTCGTAAAGTGGTCGTATCGTATTCGTGTTGCGGTTTTTAAAAAATTTCGTGTCACGGATCGTGTTCGGGTTGACTGTTAATTTAAAAAAAATGATCAAAATACGACACGTGACATGAATTGCCACCCCTAAATTTATCTGTATTTTCTCATGAATTGAACCTTTTCTAGAATTTTCTTCTCCCCAACAAAACCAAAAAAAGAGTACTCCACCCAAAAAAGACCAAAAACTAGTATAATTTTTTCTTACCCATCCCCTTTTTTTTCCAAAAAAAAAAAAAAAAAAACTTTAAAGTGAAACCAATATCACCAATATGATTTTTGAAGGGCAAGACTCAAAGTCAAATTGGTATTGTCTTCCTTAATCATGTAACATCTTTGGAATTTTTTTTTGCTGGTCATGTAAAATGTTTGGATTTGAACAAGTAAATAATTTCGTTCATTTTACCGATTCGAATTTTCAGTTTTAGATTTTTACAGTTAAAAACTTTCAGAAAATATCACATCTAACTTTTTCTGCTACAATTAAAAGCTCTAAAAAATATTACATTTTACCCAAATTGAAAACTTGAATCTGCGAAGTAAACGATGTTAACTCTAAAATATGTTTAGATTTGAAATTTTGACTTATTTCATCGCATAACTAAGGTAGATTATAGAGTCAAATTTGATCAAGTTAACAAAAACATACACAACTAACGTTAGAGTGTAGATCATAGCAAAAAAATAATAATAATCTAGATTGTAGAGGAAGATATTAAAAATTATTTTAAAAAAACCAAAGATTAATTAAATTATCAGAAAAATTGTTGAAATACAATGAATAAAGCAGTTAGCACTCCGTATACATTCAATAAAGAATAAAAATTTTCCATCATTTTCCATTGAAAAAAGAATGGAACCTGCTATTCAGACTAGAAGGGAAGAGAGATTGAGAAAATCAATATATATATATATATATATCACAAAGATGATTATAAATCAAAAAAATTCAAACATACTCTTTGCATTTTGATTATTAATTTAATTAAAACATGTTTAATTCTTTTATTTCAACAAACTCACCATCCATACATATGCCCTCTGAATTTCAATTATTGATAAAAAAATATGTTTATTATTTCAACAAACTCATCATCCATTTGGGATGGACCTATATAATAGCTAAGCTCAAAATAAAAAGTTTCCAAAATCAAGAAAATGGGCTTTGAATTTTAGATATGCATTTTTGTCAGACGTCTCCTGACAAAGTGGTCATAAATAGGATATGGGTTCTCAAAATTAGTACATTTACAAGTCACTTTTTTTACATATCCCTCTTTCTCTACCAATTTTTTCTTTTTCTTCTTTTTTTTTTTTATATAATTTTTTGGATGATGAGGTTGAGGCTTTGGAAATGGTACCAGAACTGCCTGGCTTATCATCCGGTGAAGACTCAGGTGATAAGCTCCGGCTTTCTTTGGGGCGTCGGCGACGTTGCCGCTCAATACATTACCCACTCCGCTAAATCCCGCCTTCAAATTTCTGTGAGTTTTCTTTTTCTCCTCCAAAATGCCCATTACTTAAATTATTCTTTCTTTACTTTTTCTTCTTCTCTCATTTGTACATATTAGGCCTTTTCCTTATCTGGGTATGTCCATTTTTTTTTTTTTTGGTTCTTCAATCTTATATTGGTGAATTGGGTAGCTGTAGCTGTAAAGTACTTTTTTTTTTGGTTTTGGGTTTTCTATGATTACCCCTTTTTTTTTTTTTTGGTTTTGGGTTTTTTTATGATTTTTTTTCCTGAGGCTTTTTTTGTGGATATAATGGCAGTGATATTTGCACTAGTGAGATTTCCTTTATGTTTTTCCTCTGAAATATCTGTTGAGCTTGTTGATGTTGACTGTTTAAAAAAGGAAAAAAAAAACTTGCATTTTATTATGTGTTGTTATTTCGTGTAACCTTTAACGAACATAGGCTAGCAATGCCCTCTTTTGTAAGGACCCTTCTACAATTTTCCAGAAACTTCAAAAAGCCTTTGACTAAGATGTGAACAAAAAATAATGTAATCATTTGCTTAGACGATTTCATAAATAGTAGAAAAGCGTCATCTTTAATAGTGCTAATGCCTAATGTGATATTAGCCGAGGGTTTTTATCATTCATGAACGGATGGAGTTTCTTAAAAGTATACTTTCTGTTTCTAGTGTAGTGATGAAGTTCAATATGCGGTCATATCTCAATCTCTATACGTGTTCATAACAGGATTTATATCATGAAAAACGCTATTCTAACAGTTCTAGTTCGTCCCTTTTTAATCATTCTTTTCATCCTTCTCAAAAAAAAAAAAAAAAGGAAAATCATTCTTTTCATCTTTATCATTGTGGCATTTACTAGTGTTACGGAATTATTGGTACTTTCACACTTGGATAAGTTTAAGAGTTTTATTTTTTATTTTTTTCTTTGGCTTAAGCAAGTAAACTTGTGTTTCAGTCGGTTTCTTTGCAAAAGTTAGATCACAACCAACGTTTAATGTATCAGGATGCGGATGCAGATTTTAGAATCAATTGGAAACGTGTGGCCATCACAAGCACGTTCGGCTTCGGCTTTGTCGGACCGGTTGGCCATTTCTGGTGTGTGTTTCTTATCCTTTTCGCTTGAGATCAGTTCTGAACTTTGTTTGATATCTCTCAATTCGTTAGAAGTAGAAGATACCACAGTGTGAGGACAAGCATTTTAATATGGATTCATTTTTCTGGTTCTTTGTAGACATTTTTAAAACTGAAAATGAGAAAACAAGCATTTTAATATGGATTCTTTTTTCTGGTTCTTTGTAGACATTTTTAAAACTGAAAATGAGAACCTATAGCATGACTTCGATTGGATGTTGTTTCTGAGTTGTGGATATTAATCCTCTTGATTGAGGCAATTTGTTCTCTTGTTGAGTTATTCATGCAAGGGGCAGTGCATTCTATGAAGGGTGTGACATCTCTATAGGTGTAATGAATTGCAACTACTTATATTGTACTAATATATATGTAATATCGAAAGATAAACTTGAGATTATGGGTATTTTTCACTTGAGTTCTTATGGGGCTAGTCATTTTCCCTTGTAGGTATGAAGGCTTGGACAGGTTTATAAGGCTTAAGCTTCACCAACAGCCGAAGTCATTGCAGTTTGTGGCGACCAAAGTGGCAGCGGATGGCATTATCTTCGGTCCTCTTGATCTGTTAGTCTTTTTCACGTACATGGGATTTTCCATGGGAAAGAATGTTCAGCAAGTGAAGGAAGATGTGAAGAGGGATTTTCTCCCAGCCTTGATATTAGAAGGTGGCGTGTGGCCGATTGTTCAGGTTGTGAATTTCCGATATGTTCCGGTCAGGTATCAGCTCCTATACGTCAACATCTTCTGCCTGTTGGACAGTGCTTTTCTTTCATGGCTTGAGCAGCAAAAGGACGCTGCTTGGAAGCAATGGTTCACGTCTTTCGACTCTTTGAAGGAACGAGGTGGTCAGGGCAGATTGTAATTTTTCTCTCTCTGCTCTCCCATTCTCACCTTTTTCTTCAGTGTATCACACCAAAAAGTTTGTAAGAGGAATATTTGTTTGAGGGCACAGGAATCATGATCCCTCAGAAAACTACCAACTTCAAATTTTGAAGTCGGCATTGCGGGAACGATAAAAATCGTTTCTTTTTTCCTTTTGTTTTCCTTTTCAAGACCTGTAAACAGACTCCTGTCCAATACAATGAGAAACATAGGGCAAAATCCTTTCAATTTTGCAGAAAAGTTTGATGTATATCTTTTCTCAACGTTCATTAACACGTGTATAGCGCATAGGTGCTACACAATTGCTTCCATACAGAAAATTGTAGCTTCAATTAACCAAGAATATATAGGAACGGACATTTATTAATGCATGTAAAGTTGTGAAACCTACTTTACAGTGTAATTTACAGATCAAGCGAAGCCAAAAATGATGTTAGTTCCCTGGTGTTTTAACGGGTGAGAGCCGGTGGAGAGATTAGAAAACCATCTTGTCATTCGATAACTGGAAAACGGCTCTGCTTTCTAATCATTGGCCTCTACTTCCTATGGCTCATACATCCAAATATATGAGGTCCTCATCTGAAAAAACTATGACCGCCTCCGAGGGGTACTCTTGGCATGAATACCGCTGTTACATCTAACCGAGCGCAATGTTTGAAGCCAATGCTCTGTCAAGGAAAGTAGGACTCAGATTACTCAAACAAAAGACGGTTCAAAGAAATTAAGACAAAAAGTTTAGCTTTAGTGGCTGTTGTCGTGATTTGAATGAAGTTAAAATACAGCAGAATGTCTTATCTGCTGAAATGGGAAAAAGGAAGGTACCGGGATGCTTAGTAGAAGTCCTTGACTATTGATTAGAACAGGTAAGCCTCTTCTTGCAGCAACTGGGACAGATTTCAGAATCCGAAGAGCCCTTTGAGCTGAGTACCTTGCATAATCCAAACACAAGTTTTTCCCATCTCCGCTAGCTGAAGGTAGATTTTGCTGTTGAAAAGAAGTGGGACTCTTTACCAAGTTGACAAGATACAGCCAGTCAGATTCTGCCATGTGGCGCACCTCGGTTGCCATTTCATCACCAACCATGCATGACCTGAAATGATGGCGCCAACTTTCCCCTCCCAAACCCTGCTCACAAACAGTTTCCTCAGGTGTTTTCCATGTGACAAAGAATCGGTTCATGAAGGAACAAATTTGCCCGGGATTAAGCGGTTCGGAATACATACTGATGGATTTTACTTTGCCTTTTGACTCGAAATCTGATTTCGCTCTCTTTTCAGTCCTGAAATGTTTAACTTCATCTCTTTGTAATAGAAGGATGTTTTCGCATGTCGACTCACTAAGCATATTGAGTCTTCTAGCTTCAGTCAGAACTGATTCAGACGTTATGTCCAAAAAATGCACTTTCGATGCATCTGGAACCAAGCGGTCCAAATACAATTTGCTACCTGCTATGATTTGCTCTACGTCATTTGAAGTTTGGTATTGATGTTCAACATATGACTGCACATTGAGGAATTCTTTTGTTTGAGGCAATGGATGATCAACAGAATAACAAACCAGGGCTTTGGTGCCTTTTGATCCGGGCGCTGGACAAAGGTAACAACCAGCTGCTGTAAGGGAGGTCTACAAGAAGCAAAGATAGATTTTAACACATGAATTAAATAAGTTAAAAATAAAAAATAAAACAAAAATAATATAGGGTAGACTACAGATCGAAAGCTAACATGACCACATGAAAACCTCATTATGAACAAAGCGAGAGCTCAAAGAATAAAGAAGACTGAAGAATTAATCTGTGGGCAGCACCTATTTTGGAGAAGCATAGTTGACAGGAACAAAGCGAGAGCTCAAAGAATAAAGAAGACTGAAGAATTAATCTGTGAGCAGCACCAATTTTGGAGAAGCATATTGGACAAATTAGCAAATAGCGGAATAACGAAACAAGGTTACCTTGCACGGGAAAGTATGCATGTAGTCCAAAAGCAACTTTGAAGTACTACCTCTAATTGGCCTGTTCCTTTGTGAGACGAACTGAAACATGCAGAGAACAGCATCAAAGAGTGAATTATCACGCATCATCAAAATTTACAAGTATTTGAGTAAAAATAGCCGAGATATGAAAAAGCTCACAAGGTGAGGATTATATAAAATACCTGCAAAAGCAAAGCAATAAACCTTGACAGGCAAATGTCTTCAACTTTTGACTCTTTAAGGATCTCCAAATCAATGACAACGTAGCCAAGCTGCAAGGAGTAAGGCCAAATGAATTTTTGTGAGATTTTTGGAAATATTTGGAATAAGTCGCGTAAATTTTCATTAAAGCTTATCAGTGAATACAAATGGTTTAAAGGGATGAACCGGCAAAAGGACTCACATCCGTAACAGTTACTGCTTTATTTATCAAGTTGGAGCAAACATTATCAATGTATAACCGTGTATGTTGACAGGCAGAAATAACTGCTTGTAGCTCGGAATTGAATGTATCTGAAGAATGAAAGGAAGAACAATTATCTTTAACGTGGCCAAGCTTGTGTTTATGAATAAGAAAAGACCACACAACATTACTGATTAAAGAGGTCAATTAGACAAAAACTCGGATTTATACTCACTGAAACTCACATGATGAGTATTTTCTTAACGATGTTCGGATCCTATTACGAGCATATAGCTGGCTTTGATTAGTTGGGTCTTCCACCCACTTCTGTTCGCCTCCTTGACATATCTGCAAAAGAACTAATAACATGCCCGTTTAAATTCCAAACCCCGTCCTGAAAGAAAAACCACGAGATACTCTACCACATTAACCTTGTACATGTCTTCTTTTGAGAAATCCAGAAGCGGTCGCACAAGAAGAATGTTAAAGCTTATCAGTGAATACAAATGGTTTAAAGGGATGAACCGGCAAAAAAAGGACTCACATCCGTAACAGTTACTGCTTTATTTATCAAGTTGGAGCAAACATTATCAACGTATAACCGTGTCTGTTGACAGGAAGAAATAACTGCTTGTAGCTCGGAATTGAATGTATCTGAAGAATGAAAGGAAGAACAATTATCTTTAACGTGGCCAAGCTTGTGTTTATGAATAAGAAAAGACCACACAACATTACTGATTAAAGAGGTCAATTAGACTAAAACTCGGATTTATACTCACTGAAACTCACATGATGAGTATTTTCTTAACGATGTTCGGATCCTATTACGAGCATATAGCTGGCTTTGATTAGTTGGGTCTTCCACCCACTTCTGTTCGCCTCCTTGACAAATCTGCAAAAGAACTAATAACATGCCCGTTTAAATTCCAAACCCCGTCCTGAAAGAAAAACCGCGAGATACTCTACCACATTAACCTTGTACATGTCTTCTTTTGAGAAATCCAGAAGCGGCCGCACAAGAAGAATACCATGATCATTCGAATCACAAGAATGTGTGTATGACGAGAATATCTGAGACACGAACGGCATTCCAGCAAGTCCTAGCACACCACTGTTTCGCGATAGTCTGAGAACAAATAACTCAGCCTGCACCGTGTCATAACAATCAGTACTCATGGCATCCTTCCAGGCAGAAAAAAAGAAGAGTCTGTAATTAGACAAACTAACCAAAATGATGCAGGACAGACCTGGTCATCAACATGCTGCGCAATAAGCAAGGCACTGATCTGGTTTTGGATGCAAACTTTCTGAAAATGTCGGTACCTGAAATCCAAACCCCACTTCAAAAGAATCAAAAACCCATTCTTCAAACAACTTAAACCACATCTAAAATTAATCCGAAACCGGAAAATAAGCACCTCATGTCTCGAGCTGCTTCCTGCAAGTGACCTTGTTTTGGTCGACCATCCAACCACTCACAATGGGCAATCTCACATCTGAGTCCTACACAGCGTGTACACTAGCCTTCTTGTTCATTATATGCAAAAACTATAGAACCAAAATGTCCAAAACAACATATATGCAAAATTTTTGAAAATGTACCCATTCTAGAGACGCGACGAGATACAATATTAGCCTCCTCTTTACTCTCAGCTCGTAGGCTGTGATCAACAATTATAGCCAAAAGCCCATCAATGAAGCCATCACAATCATGATTAACACTCAAGCCATTGGTCTTCCAATGGGCAGTTAGAACACACAGTGCCATACTGTCTGGTCCTCCAGAGACCCCTAGAGCTACAAAAATATATAAAATAAAATAAAAACAACTTCAACTGAATTAGTGGTTCTCTGAGCAATGATATATTTGACCCCAAAAAAAAA
>NW_010363644.1:0-3626 GCF_000414095.1 Morus notabilis | reverse complement strand
AAAAAAAAAAAAAAAAAAAAAAAAAAAAACTCTGCTAGACAAGTAGTAAAGATACCCAGAAATTAAAATGATCATATGCAGTTGAAACTAAAGAAAGCAATAAACTTGCAAACAAAAGGAAAAAACCAAAACTCACCGATACGGTGGTGGGGCTTAAGGCCGGCCATGGCCATCCGGGCGGAGAAAGCGTGATGGTAGTTGGTCATGTCGACGGCCTCGGGCGCAGAAGAAACGGACTGATAGAAGCAACGAAGCGGAGGAACAGAGTAACGGAGACGACGAAGAAGATGATTGTAATGGCGGAAATGGCGAAGAGAAAGGAAGGTTGATGGATTGGGAAGTGTTGTCATGGTTTCCATTCGCAGCGAAAGGATTAGGCCTCGCGCCATTATTATCACTTTCTCTACTGCAGCAGTCTGCAGAGAAAAGGGCAGTGGCTTTTGTTCCGCTTTTTATGCCTCTCTCCGACATCGTTTTTGGATTTTTGCTGTCGTTGTAGAGTTTGGATAAGACAAAGAAGCATGGAAAGACAGAGATAGCGCGGGGTCATGATTAAACGACGTGTCGTTTTTTTACCTAGACGGGTTGGATGTAATAGAACTGACAACATGCCATTTTGATAGTTTGGTAGCATGGCATGGTGCTTTAACATTAGTTGTATTTCTTTTTTTATTTTTTATTTTATTTTTATTTTTAACTTCACTGAACGTTATTGAATTTAGAAGATATAACTTAATTTTTGATCATAAGTGTTTGGCGTGAAAATCTGCTCAAGATCACGGTCATCGTTGTTGCTCACTTTGGTTTTTAATATCCATTCTTGTGTGGAACTCCAAATGGGGGAAATAAAGGATTTTGTTGGGAAAACTTTCCAATGCTAAGTTAGAAATTTGGTTAATCATCTAGTCAACATAATCAGCTAATCATCCATAATTATAGAAATTTGGCTTCATATTGTAATTATATAGATTTAGCTTTATCATCGAGGCACAAAATATGCTGATTTAATGCCTCTTTAAAAGACTGATAATTTCTAATTTTTGTCTCTAAGAAATTCGATGTATGATGTAAAACTTATTTTTTTAGTTTCAGTTTTTCCTTCAAAACTCTCCATTCTAAAGCTCAAAATTGAAAGCTTGGCAACCTCGACAAGCTTGACCATGTAAGCCGCTCCCTTATTTGATTCCTCTAGCTCTCTAACTCTTTGAATGTGGCTGAGGTTTTTGGGACTTCGCTCTCTCTCTCTCTCTCTCTCCATTTAGGGATGGACTCTCTCTCTCTCTCTTCATTTAGGGATGGACTCGGAAGGTGTTTTTTTTTTTTTTTTTTCGGTAGGAGAATAGGGATGGGAACTGAGAAGGTAATTAGAGAATTGCAAGTTTAACATGAACGATGATCATATGTCATATGTCATTAACTTTGAGTGGGAAAAACAAGAATGTGGCCTTTTTTTATTTTTTATTTTTTTGAGAAATGTAGATAATTTCAATAGGAAAAACTATAATGGGATAGGCTATTTTTACCTCTTCGATTGGGTACAATCTAAAAGTTAGTATTAAATCTTGGTGAGGATGTGTAAGTTCTCTTTATTCTATTTTATTTTTTTTTAAAAAGAGAAAAACATTCTTCTGAAAAAAAAAAAAAAACAAAAATCACATCTACCAGATTTTTTTTGAAAAAAAGGCTAAGGTCCCGTTCACTTCGCTGATTCGAGTTTGTAATTTGAGTTGAGATGTGATTTTATGTGAGAATTTTTTACTGTAGTAAGAAAGTTAGATGTGACTGTTTCTGAAAACTTTTTACTGTAACAAAACTCAAATTCTAAACTCGAATCAATAAAGTGAACGAGACCTTAATTTATTAATGATCAGAGCCGATAGATCCGCTTGTATAAAAAGACTTAATAAACTTTGGACAATAATCTAACGAGCATCTATCAGACATATGAGAAGAAAAACCATAGGCCGCTAACATGTAGACTACGAAGTTCTCTGAACGGAAAATGTAACAAATAGAATTATAAGACATTAACGAAATACTATGCTAGATATCGCCAATGATAGTAGAATCTTGCGATTGAAAATTCGAACTCCAGGTGGCACAAATAACATTTGACGCGTCTGACTCAACTACTTAATTATGAAATTCACGACTCTGGGCCAATAAAATTCCCTCCCTAACTGCAAAGCACTCTCCTAAGTGTGGAGAAACAGAACCCCCGAAGTCTAAGAGCTGCAGCTAAAAAGGACAGAGCTTTCGGGCTTGTTCTTTTGAAAAACTCAAAAAAATTAACTCGAGTTACAATTTTATTCGAGTTTATATTCTTTTAAGTTTAAATTCGAGTTCAAACTCGAGTTTAAGACTTTCAAGTTTCCCCTTCAACTCGAGTTCAGAAACTCGAACTCAAATTAATGAACAGTATTTTTTCTATTCTTAAAAATGCTATAACTTTTTCATTTTAATTCTGATTGAGATAATTTGTTTTCTATACGTTGACAACGAAAAGACGAATAAAACCCGACCCATATACCCTATTAAAATTTTTCATCAGCATTGAGTTTTTATTAAAATACTATCTAAATACAAATTCAAGTTTTGACTCACTCAAACACAAACTCAAAAAGATTCTTATCTCAAATAATATCTCAAATGTATACAACCAAACACAAACTCAAATTACAAGTTCAACTTAAGTTATAACTCAAATTCAATTAAAAAATTATACTTAAGTTAAACTCTAAAAAAACAAGTCCTTCTTCATCGGAAACATAATTCCAACTCCAAAATGATTAGAGCCTTCTTTCACCGCTGCATCCACATTTATTTTAATAACTCCCATGACTCGGCCGACTAGGAGAAACTCGAAACTTGTCCATTGAAAGGTCAAGAAGATTTCAGTATTGAAATGAGGAAAAAAAAAAAAGAATATATATATATATATATATATATATATATATATGCTTGCACTTACCTCTGGTTTCAGCCTTTGAGATGTTTTCAGCTTTTAGATTAGATTTTGCCACTTGTTTTATTTAAAATAAAACTGGATATATCTTACATTATTTCTACGTCATTTTTATTTATCAGTCATGTGGTCAAGTATTCTGACCACGTTAATTTTCTCATTCTATCTCGTTCATTTCACCGATTTAAATTTTTAATTTTAGATTTTTACAGTTAAAAGTTCTCAGAAAATGTCACATTTAACTTTTTTTGCTACAGTTAAAAACTCTCAGAAAATGTCACATCTCAGCTCAAATTGAAAACTTGAATGCATTTGAACGATTCGTTAATTTATATTGTTATTGAGCCCGTTTAGTTTGTTGATTTGAGTTTTTAATTTGAGTTGAGATATGATTTTATGTGAGAGTTTTTTACTGTAATAAAAAAGTTAAATGTGACTATTTTTTAAAACTTTTTACTATAATAAAATTCAAATCGATAAAATGAATGAGCCATTATTTCCTTACTTTATCCTTAGTTTAGTTCGAGTATTAGAACATCATCGTATTCTTTAAACAAAAACACTCCCAGAATGAGCTTATTGTGCTTTGTAACCTATTTAATTTATGATAATACGACAGTGCCGAATCTGTAGTATTTGTAGCATAAACAAGCGGAAGAAG
>NW_010363643.1:0-8519 GCF_000414095.1 Morus notabilis | reverse complement strand
ATTTTAAAATCAGTACAACAATTATAATTATAGACCTCGTTCATTTTACTGATTTGAGTTTTCAGTTTTAAGTTTTCACAGTAAAAAACTCTCAAAAAATATCACATTTAACTTATTTTACTATAATAAAAAATTTTAAAAAAATATCACATTTCAACTCGAATTGAATACTCAACTACTTTTTATAATAATTACTTTTTCTTTCAACACAATTAAAAATAATTTTTTTTTAATTTACAATACTATCAAACTAAAGCCTCAAGCGGTTCCTAAACAAAAATTTAGGGACATTTATGGGATTAGCCAAATTTTTAACGCTGTTTCAGACTCGTTAAACGACAAGTCATTCATACTTCAGAAACCAGAATCTGAATCCCCCGTCTCCGTCCTACAGCCCGCTGTTGGAACCTGCAAGAAAGGAGAACAGAATATGATGGCAAAGAGATCAGATTAGCCGTGAAAATCCATTTGAATCTGCGTTGGGAAGAAAAATGTCGAAGCTTTTCTCTAGAATTGCTAGGTTCTTCGGCAATAGAACTCCCATGGGAGTTGACAAAGCCGGGAATCGATACTTCGCCAGAAAAGAAGAGATCGACGGCGTCAGTAAGTGGGTCTCAATCCTCTTTCTGATTTCTTTTCTCCTTCTATATTTTTCTCATTGCTCTTCAGCATAAAATTTGCTTTCTGGGTTTTTTCTTTTCTTTGTTTTTTTTTTTTTTTTTTCAATTGCCAAGTTTTTTTGTTTAGTGAAGTTTATTATGACCAGTATTTCCATTTTGCGAAACTGGGGTTTTTTTTTTTTAATTTTAAAAGTTTTGTTTTACCCTTCATGGGTTTGTTGTTGAATTAAATTGTTTGCTTTGTGGGGTTTTCAGCAAATTCTACCATTGTGTCATCACAGTTTTGTTTTGGCTGACAAAGAACGATTAGGAAGAAGAAATGATATACCAAGTTATTAGTTAGTTAATTTTTTATAGTACGGATCCAATAGAGCTAAAATTCTTTTTTTTTTCTTTTTGCTAAGGGCTTGTTTGGTAGGAGGGAAAAGTGGGAGGAGGGAGAGGGGTAATATTATTATATATTATAGTGTATTACACACGGTTATATAATATATTAATTATAATATATTTGTTTAATATAATATAATAATGATTATATAATACATTATATTATATTATAACATAATATAGTTGTAATTTTAATTATGTAATATTATAATATATTTTATAATATTGTAATTATATTAATCATTTTAATAATATTATTATATTTTATATCATAGTTATATAATATGTTATTTAATAGTAGTTTTATTGTATTATATTAAATATAATAATAAATATACATTATATTATATTATAATTATATATTATTTTATAGTATAATATAATACAATATAATCGTTATTTTTAATTATTTTAATTATTAATTTAACTTCATAATTTATCAAACGTTATTACATTGATTTTAAAATCAGTACAACAATTATAATTATAGACCTCGTTCATTTTACCGATTTGAGTTTTCAGTTTTAAGTTTTCACAGTAAAAAATTCTCAAAAAATATCATATTTAAATTTTTTTACTATAATAAAAAACTTTAAAAAAATATCACATTTAAACTCAAATTAAATACTTAACTATTTTTTATAATAATTACTTTTTCTTTCGACACAGTTAAAAATATTTTTTTTTTCAAGCGGTTCGTAAACAAAAATTTAGGGACATTTATGGGATTAGCCAAATTTTTAACGCTGTTTCAGACTCGTTAAACGACAAGTCATTCATACTTCAGAAACCAGAATCTGAATCCCCCGTCTCCGTCCTACAGCCCGCTGTTGGAACCTGCAAGAAAGGAGAACAGAATATGATGGCAAAGAGATCAGATTAGCCGTGAAAATCCATTTGAATCTGCGTTGGGAAGAAAAATGTCGAAGCTTTTCTCTAGAATTGCTAGGTTCTTCGGCAATAGAACTCCCATGGGAGTTGACAAAGCCGGGAATCGATACTTCGCCAGAAAAGAAGAGATCGACGGCGTCAGTAAGTGGGTCTCAATCCTCTTTCTGATTTCTTTTCTCCTTCTATATTTTTCTCATTGCTCTTCAGCATAAAATTTGCTTTCTGGGTTTTTTCTTTTCTTTGTTTTTTTTTTTTTTTTTTCAATTGCCAAGTTTTTTTGTTTAGTGAAGTTTATTATGACCAGTATTTCCATTTTGCGAAACTGAGGGTTTTTTTTTTTTTTAATTTTAAAAGTTTTGTTTTACCCTTCATGGGTTTGTTGTTGAATTAAATTGTTTGCTTTGTGGGGTTTTCAGCAAATTCTACCATTGTGTCATCACAGTTTTGTTTTGGCTGACAAAGAACGATTAGGAAGAAGAAATGATATACCAAGTTATTAGTTAGTTAATTTTTTATAGTACGGATCCAATAGAGCTAAAATTCTTTTTTTTTTCTTTTTGCTAAGGGCTTGTTTGGTAGGAGGGAAAAGTGGGAGGAGGGAGAGGGGTGATGGGATTAGTGGAATGATTTTAGTACCTATAGTTGTTGGCAGGATATAAAAGAGGAGAGAATGGATTGATTGAGTGATTTCAAATCCTTGATAGTATTCAATTTAGTCACACGCTATAAGAAGGTAATCTCCTTCCTCTTTATATTCCTCACCTTCTTTCCTTCCTATTTTCCATCCCTCTTACCCAATATAGCTTAAGTAAGAAGAGTTTTTCTGCGCTTTCATATATCCAATCCAAGCCATTAATCTTTGAAAAATATGAAGCCTGTATTATAACCTGCAACTTTTATGTGTATATAATTGATTCTTCAAGTTGCTATATTTTAATGCTTTTGTGTTTCTCTGTCTCAATTTTGTAATATTGTAGTGAAAGAGAAAAGATGGGTGGTATTTAAGGGAGAAGACGATCCAACTTCTATTCCAGGTAAATACTTTTTGTCTTGAGTGAACTAGGGAGCATTTTCTTTGTTGTTTAATCAAATTACTAGCATGGTTTCTCTGTTTTCAGCTGTTAAGTAAAGCATAGATACCTACTGTTACGGATTAAATGCTCTCATCTTTTACTGACGAGAGGAATAAATGAAAAGAAAAGACAAGCAAGCAAATATTGGATTTGTAATGGTTCACCTTAATGCGAGAGCTACGTCCATTTTCAACCGCTACTTTAGAATTTCACTATGATGAATAAGAAGATTACAAGAGAATCGCGTGCCTTAGTCTCTTACCCTCTGTATTTCTCTTTAACCTAATTCTCTAAACAGCATTCTCCGATGCAAGAGTAATTATGACAACCGGTATGAGAAACCCAATAGACACGTACTAGTAAGATCTATTTGCGTGCTTACTCTACATCAGGGTGATAATTAGGCTTCACATGCTCACAACTACTAACATACATCTTTCTAGATGCACATAGCGTATTGGCTTACGTTGGACAAGGATACATTTTGGAAAGAATCAATAAAATGATATATAGAATATGCAGAGGTGGACTATTATCTGTTATTCTTGCGTATGTTTCATGTATTAAAATTGATGCTTGCCTTTGGATCATTATAGTTGAATGGATATGTTGGCTAAATGGACAGCGCAAAAAAGCTCCAATGCCAGAGGTGAGCCCAGAAACTCCTTTAGTTTCATTTCCACGCACGCACATTCATCGACCACTCTTTAAATTTTCAGCTCTGGAACTCGAAGAATAGTAGAGATCAAATGATATCTTAGCGTGGAAACTGCTATTCTATGATTCCTTTGTTTTATCTTTTCTTTTAGAAATATTTCTTTCTGTGATATATATGCATATTAGTTTGACTTATTGCTTGGAAGAACCTATGTTTGTTGGTCTGTTATATTTTATAACGTAATTTAGAGATGATAGAAAATCTTATGATAAGTTTCAACTCTCATTTTGGGTGATTTTGTAGATAGCCAAGTTGGGTACCATAAAGTAAAATCAAATCTTGTTATTTTGATTTTTTCACTCTCATAATACTGTTCATCATCGTCCCTGTTTAGGAAATAGAAGAGTTGGAAGCAAGGCGTGAGCGTGTGCGTCAGAATGTTGCTTGTACGCATGATTTTGTTTTATTTTGTTTATTTATTTTATTACATTTTCTTAAATAAATTCCATTTTGTTTCTTCTGATACTCTCTGGTTTATGACCATTCTTAACTCCTTTTTTTTTTTTTTTAATAACCTTACATCTGTTACTTCCTAATATTCCTTTGTCCCATTCAAGTTGGTCTTCTCTTGTAGCTTCTTTTCTGTTATATATGGTGACCTAACCTCAACTCTTTTCATTCCATGAAGTTCTAAAGAAAGAAGAAGAGGAAAAGAAGCTAAAAGAAGGCAGTGCACGCAAAGGCACCAGCATAGGTGAGCTGTTAATTGAAATATTTAAGCACGAGAATACTTGAACTTTTTGGTGAGCCTGGGCTTGGGCTCAAAGAAGTGCTTGAGCCCATCCGTTGGGTAGATTCGTAAATGACTACTCGAAGTAAGGTTCCAAATGAGTGGTGCTTGGGGCGAATTTCCGAGTCTGGTCTTGAGTGGTGTTTAAGGGATTTGGCTGCGTCTCTCCTATCAGTTGCAACTTTTGAGAGGAATAGTTGTGCCATCTCCTACATTAAATATCTCGCTATCATTAGTATTATTCTACTTATGCAGTTACTGCATTTCATTATCGCTCTCCGTAGGTAAAGTTGCAGGTCCGGACTTGAGAAGTTTTATTCGGCAATTTCCTGGTTCTTCCCAAGGTATTACTCATAACGTCTTTTTCTTTTTCCCCCCAGTGAGGACAATACGAACCATTTTCTGCCAAAAAAATTTCCATATATTCAGGCTTCTGTTTGCAATTATAATTCAATGAAAATGGCTTGGAATTTGGATTAGTTGATTATCATTTTGACAGGGGTTTCATTGTTAATGAATGTAGTTATCTATCTAATCCTTAATTTCACCAGTATGTTACTCATATAATGATAATCACCTGTAGAGCACACTTTATTATGGTTCACACATTATATTCCTTCTCCATTCTCAAAGGTGACAAGGTTGAGGAAGAAACTGACACTGCAGAAGGAGCGAGGTGGATGATGTCCCTTAATTTTATTTTTTATTTTTATTTTTTCCTTTTTTGTTTTTGGTATATCTGCGCTTGAGTTTCTCATCGGCCCTCGTATTTACTTTGATATATAGGCACCATACCAAGAGAGAAGCTGAAAAGGCAAGACTAGTCCCAGAGTAAGTTCCCTAGTATAAGAAAACTCCGAATTTTCTGAGAACAAGAGGGAAAAAATAAAAGAAAGAGGACCAGAATTTAATGTGACTATAATCTTAGCTTAATCTTAGCTTAAGGTGACTATAATGTATTGAACTTAATCTTTAGCTTAAGATGACTATAATGTATTGAACTCTCTATTCTTGTCTTTCCTTTCCCAGGTCTTCAGAGCCAATGGGATCCGGTGAAACGTACCGGCCAGGGACATGGCAGCCGCCGACATGAACTGCGTGGTCAGGCTTTACTCTTTAGCCCCAGAAGGCCAGCTAAGTTTGCTGCTGACAATACCTTGGCTAGTGAAGCACATTCTTCTTGTTCTTAGCCAAACGGAAATACAACATTGAGTTTAGAATTATTATTATTATTTTTTTAATTTTATAATGAAAATAGAGCACATTCTTTATCTCAGATATGAATTGAATTGTTTGAGCCTGTTTCTTTCGGCATCCTTGTCAGATTTCTTTGTTTCATGTTAGCTGCATGCAAATATTGCATGACAAAAATTCAATAGATCCCATTTCAGAATAACAAATCGAAATTGAGTAAAAGACTAAAAAGTTTTTATTTTTTATTTTTCCTTTCTCACTCATAATATTAGTCGTACGTGCTGTACAAATGATACGCAAACCTATACGTTTATCACTAGTGTTTGGTAACTCTCTAGTCACAATTGAGGAGTTTCAATTTAACTCTAACGTGGAACTCAATCCAGCAAATAATAATTGAGCTTTGGAGCAAAAAGAAAAAAAAAAGAGTACTAATAATATTTATAAAAATAATTGGAGCTTCTCAAAAGTGTTATACACCTGTAGTAACTCTAAAGTTTTATGGTAGGTTTAGTTCACAAATTTAAAAAAAAAATATTAAAAAATAAAAAAAATGAGATAAATATTTTTTAAAAATATATGGGTATGAATTTTTATTACTTACTCTTGATTAATACTTTTTTGACTCAAATAATAATATTAATAGAAGAATATTAATTAAGAGTAATGAGTAAAAATTTAATACTATACACTTTGAGGATAAGTTCAACAATTTTTTCAAAAATAATATTTAAGTTTATGTGAAAAAACATTGTAGTAAAAGAATTTTGAAAAAGTTTGAAAAAAGATATTCAAGTTTTTGTGAGAGAATACTGTAGCAAAAGGTTTGAATAATTCAAACCCATATGGATCATTTTTGGGGTGCTCTATTAAAATTTGTTAGGCTAATCCAATCAATTGTCACCAAAATTTACTTTTAATATTAATTTTGATCCTTAACTTTTAAAACATTTCAAACCTAACTTGGTCTGTTAATTTGTTTCAGTTTTAACGTTTTCATCAATTGAGGGACTGTTTAGTTTGCTGATTCGAGTTAAAATATAACTTTATGTGAGAGTATTTTTTTGTAACAAAAAAGTTAGATGTAACTATTTCTGAGAACTTTTTACTGTAGCAAAACTTAAATTCTAAACTGAGTGTTTAGAAAACGAAATGTGCGTGTGATGTTGATGAAACTAACACTCTTCTGACAAAACACAGAGGACGGACATGATGCTAATATAAAATACTAAGCCTATTTGGTTTTTTCTTGACAGAAGGAGAGTATGCACGAGATGCTTATTGAGCATTGCCTCATTCAATCTTTTCATATATTTCTGATTTTCAGTTGAATGATTAGCTCTATTTATTTTTTTTTATTATGTTCAACCCAATTAATCTACCTAACACACCTGAATTTTAATTAGGTGGGTTAAATTTAAAATCAACCCACCTGAACTTAATTAGATGGATTGAAAAATCTCAAAAACCCATCCAACCCACTCGATGTTCACTTCCCTCCTAAACTTAAGTAACTCTTGCAAAATTTCTCTCGTTATTGAATTTTTACTTCCGTTATTGTTGTTGGTTGTCATTTATGAACCCTCAAACGTCTCTAGGTCAAGCAAATTAAAGATAAAGTTGGGTATAATACAAAATAATAATAACTCATATTATGTAATTGTACTTTCATATGACTGCATAAGAGCTAACAAAATTATTCGAACGACACTCATTATTTGTATAATACGTGTTATTTATATTAAAAATCTTAACATAAGGAGTTTTTTTTTTGTTAATTCTTACATTTTACATGACATTTTTCATCAAGAATTTAACATATAAGAAAATTTTACAAGAACTATTGAAGTTCGAGGAAAAAAAAAAAGATAAAACTAAAGTGCATGGAGCATTTTCTGATAAGATCTATAGTTCGAGAAGCAACCGTGTAGTTTGTAAAAAAAAAAAATATGATTATATCATATTTAATCTATGGTTAAGTTTTATGCTACAATACATAATGTTATTTTATATTTTATATTTACGTTTTTAATGAATTATGCTTGCGTTTAGTTGATAGATTCGTATTATGATTTGAATCATAATTCGTTATTCACTACAGTATTTTTTCTTATAAAAAATACATATAAATCAATAATAATTTTAAATCATGATTCTAAATCTATGAATCAAACGTAAATTATAAGATGATGTTTGGTTTATGTATTCAGAAACATAATTCAGAATAATTCTCGTTTTACGTATATTTTTTGTGAAAAAAAATACTGTAGAGAACCATGAATTATAATTTAGAATCAGAGACGAATATAGAAACAAACTCCCCTAAGTTTATCATTCATGAGGTCATCCCAAATTTCATATCGGTGACGTGTTGCCAAAGAATAAGGTCCTGTTTTTTTCACTGATTCGAGTTTTGCTATAATAAAAAAGTTTTTAAAAATAGTCACATTTAATTTTTTTATTATAATACAAAATTTTTACAAAATATCACATCTCAATTTAAATTAAAAACTCAAATTAACGAATCGAACGGGCCTAGAGCTTAAACCCTCGGGTGTTCACGAACGTTCCATAATATAATAAAAGAATACCCGAAATGTATGCCCGTGTAGCTTTGTCAACATAAATATATTTATGGACAACGACAGACTAGACATTAAACAATCATTATCCACATTACAAAACATCCCGTCCATCACCGTCAATTGTCTCCTTCATCCCATCCAACGGCCGTCAAAATGCCACGTCACCCTCTCCTTCACAGTTGAATTTTCAAAAAATGTCACTACTCACTACGTACAAAAAAACACCTCCTTCGTCTTCTACTACTAAAAGTTACTAATCACGTTCCTCCTCTTCGGACACCATTTTTTAGCAGAAGCTGCTCTCTCTCTCTCTCTCTCTCT
>NW_010363642.1:0-954 GCF_000414095.1 Morus notabilis | reverse complement strand
TTTACGACACCAAAAGTTTTCACCGTTTTCGTGCCATTCGTAGATCACGTTGAGAAAGTCGATCTAACGGCTGAAGGGCCCCGTTACGACACCAAAAGTTTCACCGTTCCCGTGGCAGTTGTAGAGCACGAAGAGTGCTTCGATATGACGGATGATGGGCCCCGTTACGACACCAAAAGTTTCACCGTTCCCGTGGCAGTTGTAGAGCACGAAGAGTGCTTCGATATGACGGATGATGGGCCCCGTTACGACACCAAAAGTTTCACCGTTCCCGTGGCAGTTGTAGAGCACGAAGAGTGCTTCGATATGACGGATGATGGGCCCCGTTACGACACCAAAAGTTTCACCGTTCCCGTGGCAGTTGTAGAGCACGAAGAGTGCTTCGATATGACGGATGATGGGCCCCGTTACGACACCAAAAGTTTCACCGTTCCCGTGGCAGTTGTAGAGCACGAAGAGTGCTTCGATATGACGGATGATGGGCCCCGTTACGACACCAAAAGTTTCACCGTTCCCGTGGCAGTTGTAGAGCACGAAGAGTGCTTCGATATGACGGATGATGGGCCCCGTTACGACACCAAAAGTTTCACCGTTCCCGTGGCAGTTGTAGAGCACGAAGAGTGCTTCGATATGACGGATGATGGGCCCCGTTACGACACCAAAAGATGTCACCGTTCCTGTGGCGGTTGTAGAGCGCAAACAGATATTAGATCTATCAGTTGATGGCCGCCGTTACACACCAAAAGTTTTGAACGTTCCTTTGGCCAATGTAGATTCCGAAGAGAGCTTCAAACTAACGGCTAATGGGGCCCGTTATGACACAAAAATTTGTCACAATCTTCGTGGCGGTTGTCGAGGGCGAAGAGAGCTTTGATCTGACAGATTATGGGCCTCTTTACGACATAAAAAGTTTTCACCGTTTCCGTGCCATTCGTAGATCACGATGAGCTTCGA
>NW_010363641.1:686-885 GCF_000414095.1 Morus notabilis | reverse complement strand
CCCGTGCCATTCGTAGATCGCGATGAGAGCTTCAATCTAACGGCTGATGAGCCCGATTACCCCGTGCCATTCGTAGATCGCGATGAGAGCTTCAATCTAACGGCTGATGAGCCCGATTACGACATCAAAAGTTTCACCGTTCCCGTGGCAGTTGTAGATCACGAAGAGAGCTTCGATCAAACCGCTGATGCGCCCCATT
>NW_010363641.1:0-564 GCF_000414095.1 Morus notabilis | reverse complement strand
AGAGAGGTTCAATCTAACGGCTGATGGGCCCCGTTACGACACCAAAAGTTGTCGCCGTTCCTGCGGCGGTTGTAGAGTGCGAAGAGAGCCTCGATCTGACGGATTAAGGGCCCCGTTATGACACCAAAACTTTTCACCGATCCCATGGCAGTCATAGATCTTGAAGAGAGCATCGATCTAACGGCTGATGGACCCCATTACGATACCAAAAAATGTCATCGTTCCCATGCCATTCGTAGATCACGAAGAGAGCTTCTTTAATCTAACGGTTGATGGGCCCTGTTACGACACCAACATTTGTCGCCCTTCCTGGGGCGGTTGAAGAGCGCGAAGAGAGCTTCGATCTAACAGCTGATGGGCCCCGTTTCGACACCAAATGTTGTCCCCATTCTAGTGGCGATGGTAGAACGCGAAGAGAGCTTCGATATAACCTCTGATGGGCCGGCCCCGTTACGAGACAAAAACTTGTCGCTAAATTCGTGGCGGTTGTCGAGGGGGAAGAGAGCTCTGATCTAACGGATTGTGGGACCCGTTACGACATAAAAAGTTGTCGCCGTTCCCGTG
>NW_010363640.1:1210-1444 GCF_000414095.1 Morus notabilis | reverse complement strand
AAACTTTTGGTGTCCTAACGTGGCCCATCGGGCGTTAGATCAAAGCTCTTTTCGCGCCCTACAATCGCCACGAGAACGGTGACAACTTTTGGTGTTGCAATGGGGCCGATCAGCGGTTTGATCGAAGCTCTCTTCGTGATCTACAACTGCCACGGGAACGGTGAAACTTTTGGTGTCGTAACGGGGCCCATTAGCCGTTAGATCGAAGCTCTCATCGCGATCTACGAATGGCAT
>NW_010363640.1:0-170 GCF_000414095.1 Morus notabilis | reverse complement strand
GTGTCGTAACAAAGCCCACAATCCATCAGCTCAAAGCTCTCTTCGCCCTCTACAACCGCCACGAAACCGTGACAATTTTTTGTGTCGTAATGGGCCCCATTAGCCATTAGATTGATGCTCTTCTCGCAATCTATAATGGCCAAAGGAACGCTCAAAACTTTTATTGTGTA
>NW_010363639.1:2008-3042 GCF_000414095.1 Morus notabilis | reverse complement strand
GGGCCGGCCCATTAGAGGTTATATCGAAGCTCTCTTCGCGCTCTACCCCGGCCACTAGAATGGCGACAATGTTTGGTGTTGAAACGAGGCCCATCAGTCGTTAGATAGAAGCTCTCTTTGCGCTCAACAACTGCCCCGGGATGGGTACAAATTTTGGTGTCATAACGGGGACCATCAGCCGTTAGATCGAAGCTCTCTTCCCCCTCTACACCCGCCACGAATTTAGCAACAACTGTTGGTGTCGTAACGGGGCCGGCCCATCAGAGGTTATATCGAAGCTCTCTTCGCGCTCTACCACCACCACTAGAATGGTGACAACGTTTGGTGTTGAAACGGGGCCCATCTGTCGTTAGATCAAAGCTCTCTTCGGGCTCTACAACCGCCCCGGGAAGGGCGACAAATGTTGGTGTCGTAACGTGGACCATCGGCCGTTAGATCAAAGCTCTCTTCGCGATCTACAACTGGCACGGGAACATAGACAAATTTTTATGTCGTAACGGGTCCCATAATCCGTCAGATCAAAGCTCTCTCCCCCCTCTACAGCCGCCACGAATTTAGCGACAACTTTTGGTGTCGTAACGGGGCCCATCAGCCGTTAGATCGAAGCTCTCTTCGCGCTCTACCACCACCACTAGAATGGTGACAACGTTCGTTGTCGAAACAGGGCCCATCAGCCGTTAGATCGAAGCTCTCTTCGCGATCTACAACTGGCACGGGAACATAGACAATTTTTTAGGTCGTAACGGGTCCCATAATCCGTCAGATCAAAGCTCTCTCCCCCCTCTACAGCCGCCACGAATTTAGCGACAACTTTTGGTGTCGTAATGGGGCCGGCCCTCCAGAGGTTATATCGAAGCTCTCTTCGCGCCCTACCACAACCACTAGAATGGTGACAACGTTCGTTGTCGAAACAGGGCCCATCAGCCGTTAGATCGAAGCTCTCTTCGCGCTCTACAACCGCCCCGGGAAGGGCGACAAATGTTGGTGTCGTAACGGGGCCCATCAACGGTTAGATTAAAGAAGCTCTCTTCGTG
>NW_010363639.1:0-1750 GCF_000414095.1 Morus notabilis | reverse complement strand
GGAAGGGCGACAAATGTTGGTGTCGTAACGGGGACCATCAGCCGTTAGATCGAAGCTCTCTTCGTGATCTACAACTGGCACGGGAACGGCGACAACTTTTTATGTTGTAATGGGTCCCATAATCTGTCATATCAAAGCTCTCTTCCCCCTCTACAACTGCCACGAATTTAGTGACAACTTTGTGTGTCGTAATGGGGCCGGCCCATTAGAGGTTATATCGAAGCTGTCTTCACGCTCTACCACCGCCACTAGAATTGCGACAACGTTTGGGGTTGAAACGTGGCCCATCAGCCGTTAGAGAGAAGCTCTCTTTGCGCTCTACAACCGCTCCGGGAAGGGCAACAAAATTTGGTGTCGTAACGAGGCCCATCAACCGTTAGATTAAAGAAGCTCTCTTCGCGATCTACGAATGGCACGGGAACGACGATAACTTTTGGTGTCGTAATGGGGCCCATCAGCTGTTAGATCATAGCTCTCTTCGCGCTCTACGACCGCCACGAATTTAGCGACAACTTTTGGTGTCGTAACGGGGCCGGCCCATCAGATGTTACATCAAAGCTCTCTTCGCGCTCTACCACCGCCACTAGAATGGCGACAACGTTCGGTGTCGAAACGGGGCCCATCAGCCGTTAGATCGAAGCTCTCTTCGCGCTCTACAACCGCCCCGGGAAGGGCGACAAGTGTTGGTGTCTTAACGGGGACCATCAGCCGTTAGATCGAAGCTCTCTTCGCGATCTACAACTTGCACGGGAACGACGACAACTTTTTATGTCGTAACGGGTCCCATTATCTGTCAGATCAAAGCTCTCTTCCCCCTCTACAACCGCCATGAATTTAGCGACAACTTTGTGTGTCGTAATGGGGCCGGCCCATTAGAGGTTATATCGAAGCTCTCTTCGCGCTCTACCACCACCACTAGAATGGCGAGAACGTTTGGTGTTGAAACGAGGCCCATCAGCCCTTAGATAGAAGTTATCTTTGCGCTCTACAACTGCCCCGGGATGGGCGACAAATTTTGGTGTCGTAACGGGGACCATCAGCCGTTAGATCGAAGCTCTATTCGCGCTCTACAACCGCCACGAATTTAGCGACAACTTTTGGTGTCGTAACGGGGCCGGCCCATTAGAGGTTATATCAAAGCTCTCTTCGCGCTCTACCACTGCCACTAGAATGGTGACAACGTTTGGTGTCAAAACGGGGCCCATCAGCCGTCACATCGAAGCTCTCTTCGCGCTCTACAACAGCCCGGGAAGGGCAACAAATGTTGGTATCGTAACGGGGACCATCAGCCGTTAGATCAAAGCTCTCTTCGCGATCTACAACTGGCACGGGAATGGAGACAACTTTTTATGTCGTAACGGGTCCCATAATCCGTTAGATCAAAGCTCTCTAACCCCTCTACAACTGCCACGAATTTAGCGACAACTTTTTGTGTCGTAATGGGGCCGGCCCTTCAGAGGTTAAATCGAAGCTCTCTTCGCGCCCTACCACCGCCACTAGAATGGCGACAACGTTTGGTGTCGAAACAGGGCGCATTAGCCGTTAGATCGAAGCTCTCTTCGCGCTCTACAACCGCCCCGGGAAGGGCGACAAATGTTGGTGTCGTAACGTGGACCATCAGCCGTTAGATCAAAGCTCTCTTTGCGATCTACAACTGGCACGGGAACAGAGACAACTTTTGGTGTCGTAACGGGTCCCATTAGCCGTTACATCGATGCTCTCTTCGCGATCTACGACTGCCACGGGAACG
>NW_010363638.1:277-475 GCF_000414095.1 Morus notabilis | reverse complement strand
GTTTTTATGTGTGTTTTCATTCTTTGTTTGAAGGATAGGTGGAAGTCTAGGATTTGGAAGGTTTTGGACAAATTTTGGTGGAAAAAGACAACAATCATAGCGCTTAGGCGCCAATCTGTAGCGCCTTGGCGCTGAGTTATACGGAATCAACAATTTGGGCAGAACTGGTGGCGTTTTGGCGCCAGTTTGTAGCGTCGC
>NW_010363638.1:0-218 GCF_000414095.1 Morus notabilis | reverse complement strand
AGATTCCCAGACCGGGCCCCACACTTAACTGCATTAAAATATAAATAAATTACAGAATCTCGGAGCCTCTGACACACAAGGCTCCACCCCACAGGACATACAGTATCGTACATACATGAACATGTAATTAATTATTACAACAGACATCAACCACAGTCTAGTAAATCTGAATATTATATAAGTTTACAGAATTTCTCAAATTCCTTACATTTGTCCAA
>NW_010363637.1:556-883 GCF_000414095.1 Morus notabilis | reverse complement strand
CCCATTACGACGCGAACAGTTGTTACCATTCCCGTGCCGGTTGTAAGGCGTGCACGGAGCTTTGATCTAACGACTGATGGGCCCCATTACGACACCAAAAGTTTTGCCATTCCCGTGGCAGTTGTAGATCACGAAGAGAGCTTCGATCAAACAGCTGATGGGCTCCATTTCAACACCAAAAGTTGTCGCCGTTCCCGTGGGTTGTAGGGCGGCGAAGAGAGCTTCGATCTAACGCCCGATGGGCCCCGTTAGGACACCAAAAGTTTTCGCCGAAAACGTGGCAGTTGTAGATCACGAAGAGAGGTTCGATCTAACGGCTGATGGGCC
>NW_010363637.1:0-532 GCF_000414095.1 Morus notabilis | reverse complement strand
TGGCGGTTGTAGAGTGCGAAGAGAGCCTCGATCTGACGGATTATGGGCGCCGTTACGACAGCAAAACTTTTTGCCGTCCCCGTGGCAGTCGTACATCGCGAAGAGAGCATCGATCGAATGGCTGATGGTCCCCGTTACGACACCAAAAGTTTCGCCGTTCCCGTGGCAGTTGTTGATCACAAAGAGAGCTTCGATCAAATCGCTGATGGGCCCCATTTCAACACCAAAAGTTGTCGCCGTTCCCGTGGTGGTTGTAGAGTGTGAAGAGAGCCTCGATCTGACGGATTATGGGCGCCGTTACGACAGCAAAACTTTTTGCCGTCCCCGTGGCAGTCGTAGATCGCGAAGAGAGCATCGATCTAATGGCTAATGGGCCCCGTTACGACACCAAAAGTTGTCACCGTTCCCGTGGCGGTTGTAAAGTGCGAAGAGAGCCTCGATCGGACGGATTATGGGCGCCGTTACGACAGCAAAACTTTTCACCGTCCCCGTGGCAGTCATAGATCGCGAAGAGAGCATCGATCTAATGGCT
>NW_010363636.1:177308-187579 GCF_000414095.1 Morus notabilis | reverse complement strand
GTGGCTTGGACCTTGAAAAAATACCTGAAACCATATGTTAAATACGCCCACATATTCGTTAGAGACTCCTCGCTAAATAAGGAGCCAAATAATAATATGCCTTAGAGTGGATTCCTGAGTATAGTCCTCAATGGTACTTAAGAGATTTGATTACACAATCTCCTATCATTGGAACTTTTGAAAGGATTTATTGTGTTACTCCTACATTATTTCCCATTATTTGAAATGACAGTACTAGATAATTTGATTTGATGATCACTTAAATAAATGGATGGTTTTGAGCGATATTTAATTAACTAACTAGTAAAGCTGTTATTCAATGAATTGGAGTATATTTTAGCATGCATGATATATATGTATACATATACATATTGAATGAAAGACGTACTTTTATGCAAGAACTTTAAATCAGCCATTACAAAGAAGCTAATGAATCTAGGACAAGAACCAATCAAACAAAAATTTGATGAACTAGAGAAAGGAAAAGCAGTTAACATGGATAATATTTTATATGTGATAGCTATATTCCTTTTCATAGTTCTTTTTGAAAGAACCTTTTCATAGTTCTGTTATTTCTGCATGTGTAGAAAAGAAATAAAAAAAAATAACAGCAATTTTTAAAAGGAAATTGCAAAGGGAATAAAAATTAATAACATGTGTATTTAAGACAAAAAGTACAAAAATCTTGGAGGGTAGCCTGCACCATGCATTTTTCTCATAACTGTCCCTATTATCGTCACTATTTCCACTCACATGTTTTTAATAAATGCTATTAAAATACTTTATATTTTTTTCTTCAATAAAGTATAAAAATGGCTAATTCCTATAATTAATTTTAAACGTGTCAATATTTGTTATAATTACTTTCAGAAAACTGCTGTATTGCAATTTCTGTTTCTTAAAAGTGAGCCTAGATCACCATGGTGCAAGTTTTACTTGGTCAGTTTTGTAAATTATCCACTCAATCATGTATCACTTTGCCCAATGAACTCTCTTGTGACTCATGCAAACTTGTGCTGCTGAGGCTCCATCCATATTATCGGAGAATGTGCGTGCGTCTATATATATATATATACACGCTTGTATTAGGGCCTATATATATATAGTGATCTACCAAACACAAAGCCTGGCTAGATCCTTGTGGGGAACAGATACCAATTGCCTTCTCAGGAATTGAAACGAGTTTGACCAGTACAGCTACTAGTGTGTATACACACACACACATATTTATGTACATGTATGTATGTATTGAACTTCAAGAGTCCAATGGATAAATATCATAAATACAAAGATAAACGGATAACAACATGAAAATTATATCATATTATGATCAATATCTATTTATATATACATAGAAATGAGCGCTTACATGACATAATGAGTACGCACGTCGTAGACACAAACGTTATCTTAAAACACAACAAACAGCAAGTAAATTCCTACTAGGTGAAGTAGATGCATAACTCAATTCACCTTTTGCCATATACGAATTCAATTTCAAGCAGAAGGATAAGAAGCTTCCATGGCAATCCCACAGAGACCTTCCTCAGCATCAACATCTCTCTCCATTCTAATATATCCCTCCTCACCCCAACTCGAACCCCACGAGTTCTTCACCAACCAATACTTCGTACCGTCCTCGGTTTTCCCGTAACCAACGGCAGTGACACCATGGTCAAGTTCCGTCCCGCATTCTCCGGTGAAGACTCCGCTCGAGTATAACTGGAAGTCCGACCCGCCGGCATCAATGGCGACGGAGACGGGCTGGTTGGCGACTGCCTTTTGCAGCGCCTTCTCGCTGTTGGCGGGCACGTCTTCGTGGCCGGTGATTGAGGCTGCATGGGAGGATGCTTTCTTTTTGTTGCAGGTTTCGTCGACGCCCTTGTAAGGGTACTTTGATTCCGTTGTGAGGCCTTCGTTTCCGAGGATGAAATCGAAGGCGTCGTCCATGAGACCGCCCTCGCAGCCTTGGTCGGTGCCGCTTGTGTCGCAGTCGACTAGCTCTTGCTCGGAGAGGGAGATCAGCTTTCCCGTAGTCAGCTGTGTGATTCCTTCCATGGCTGCCACTGCAGAGAAGGCCCAGCAACATCCTGTATATATATCACAATAAGATCAGAAGTCAATGCTAAAGTAGTAGAGAATATTATTTACCAGCAATATTCATCCTTATCCTAACACCGAAACCTAGGATTATATTTAGTTAACATGTATTTTTTTTTTTGTTGGCAGAAAGTACCATTAGATTATTGGCTTATAGCAATAGGGGCTTTTACAATTTTAATACCACAATGAATAAAAAAGGACAAAGGAGCACAAGTGATGTTAGAACAACCATTAACATCCTCTAAAAAGTTGTTTGGGACACCGTATGAGCAAAGCACGATAATTAATAAAACGTCAGTATATCTTCTATTAATTGTGTTGTTTTGCGCCATTGTACTATTTTCATACAATACTATGAGACTTATTTGGTCTCACATTTGATTTTCCATGTTGTTGCACACAAACTCCACTAATAATAATATGATGCCAAGTAATGTTACTAGCAATTTGGCATTATTGATGTTAAAATGGACTACTTCATTGTACGACTATAATTAAATAAAGTAATTCATCATCAAATACCATATAATCCTTCCATGGCTGCCACTGCAGAGAAGGCCCAGCAACATCCTGTATATATATCACAATAAGATCAGAAGTCAATGCTAAAGTAGTAGAGAATATTATTTACCAGCAATATTCATCCTTATCCTAACACCGAAACCTAGGATTATATTTAGTTAACATGTATTTTTTTTTTTTTGTTGGCAGAAAGTACCATTAGATTATTGGCTTATAGCAATAGGGACTTCTACATTTATAATACCACAATGAATAAAAAAGGACAAAGGAGCACAAGTGATGTTAGAACAACCATTAACATCCTCTAAAAAGTTGTTTGGGACACCGTATGAGCAAAGCACGATAATTAATAAAACGTCAGTATATCTTCTATTAATTGTGTTGTTTTGCGCCATTGTACTATTTTCATACAATACTATGAGACTTATTTGGTCTCACATTTGATTTTTCATGTTGTTGCACACAAACTCCACTAATAATAATATGATGCCAAGTAATGTTACTAGCAATTTGGCATTATTGATGTTAAAATGGACTACTTCATTGTACGACTATAATTAAATAAAGTAATTCATCATCAAATACCATATAAATATATATATATATATATATCTAAGGCGGTTATATATTCAGATTTTAACACCATTGAAATACTTACTTATCCTTTCATTAGTATTAACAAAAATTAGCGAGCATTTTATCGCTTAAAAAGTTCAAAGTTTAGGGGAAAAGTTTATAATTACCACATTGACCCTGGTCCTTGACGGGGGTGACTGCTCCCTTCTTTCTCCAATCCACGGAGGATGGAACTTTAGTGACACTTTCATATCTAAATGATGGGTTGATCGGCCTAGGAATAGGGGACCTTTTGTATCCATTGCGAGAAGCCCGGAATTCTTCATTCGTTTGGTCTGCAAATTCATTGATGCCCAACTTGTAAGGCTTATTCCCAGCTTTGTTAACGGACTCTATGTACTCGACATTGCTCTTGAATATCTGAAAGCGTTTTTCCTTCTCTGAATCATCCTTGTATGTGCGGCCGTAGCGAGCCATCCACTGCTCGTGTCTTTCGGACATGGAATTAGCGTCTTCATGCAGTGCGCGGCCATTAGCTAGGGCTGCCCACATGCCAAGGACTAAAAGTGACACAAAGATTGATGTCTTTTGAAGTGTCAAAGCCATTGCTTGTTGGTTAAGTAACAATTGTGCTTATAAAAACTTGGATGAGAAAGGCACATTTTGATCCTAGAGAAATTGAGATTATATATAGAGAGAACAAGCCTGAGACAGTGATATGAACCAAGTGATGACAAGGTTCGCTTCCCTGGTTTGTCCGGCAAATTGGAATGAATGGACAACTAAGTTCCGATTGCGTACGTTTTCTTCATAGACTAACCAATACTTTTCATGTAATTGATTAATATTTTTATTTTATAAAACTATATGGTTTTGCTTCACGGTTTGGTTATAGTAACAAGAGGGTTTAGTCCAATCTTCAAAAAGCCATCATGTTACTAAACCATAAAAAAAAATCTCCAAAAGGAAAAAAAGGGTTTAATTTATTATAAAAAAAACTTCAAAAAGGAAAAAAAAAAAAAAGTTTAATCGGCAGTTTGGAGCCCTACTTTTGAGCGCATTGGAAGATTTATTATAATGGCAAATTGCCAAGTTATATTTTCTGTTTTATTTTAATGAGTCTCTTATAGGACAAGAAAACATGAACAACTAGTCATTTTTTATTTTTCAACCGCCAAGTTATATTTTCTGTTTTATTTTAAGGAGTCTCTTATAGGACAAGAAAACATGAACAACTAGTAATTTTTTATTTTTCAACCATAAAATTTGTATTAAAAACTATTTATTCTGTATATTTTTTTAAGTTAATATGATTTTAATCATATCTAACAATAAAAAATTAACACTACCGATATAGAGACGTTCGAGGGAAAGTTCTTTTATTTTAATGCAATATTCCAAATCCCAAACGTTATTAATTTTAAGGTAATGCCTTGCATGGTCTACTTGTCTGCTCGTCCCGTCATCCAGACTGGTTCTTTGTCATTAACATGATTTCTTTCTTCACCAATTTACTTCGTTGGAACTCTTCTGATTTTTTAAATTTCTTCCTTTCGAGCATACAAGTGTTGCAAGCAGCAGTAGAACAAAAATCCGTGGATTTTTTTTTCTTTCTTTCTTTTTTCTTTTTGCTGAAAAAAAATAAAAACAATAAATGTTACGCTACAAAACTCTTTGGAAGCAAAAAATAAAATAAAATAAGATAAAATGCCACGTTCTGAAGTATTTTTTGCATATACAAGACATGTACATGTAGGTACATGGGCTTAATTACTCATCTTCTCTGGACCCCGAACGGATGCCTAAGTTTATGCGGCATTGGAAAGCACCTTCGGAAATGCCATCACCATTTCCCAAACATGTGGGGCGAATATAATTTCTCCAATTCAATTGAATGAAGATTTCCATTTGCGTAACAGAATTTCCACTTACATAAGAGATTGAAGATTTTTACATTTCAAACAGAGGACCAAAAAAATGTGACACCGGCTATTGCATAGGAAAATACGTATTCGAAAGATGGATAGGCTAAAACTTGTAACTCAGGAATAACAAACCTGACGAGCACAAATGATCAATAGCCACTTGACCATTGGCATTTACTGATGTTTGTTCTTCAACATCATTCGTAGGCATTTAAGCCACTGTATCAGTTTTGCTCATATATCTGCCTATCACTTCTGCGAGTGCGTCTATTAATGACTTCGGATCAAATATAACACCAACTTTCGGATCGTGTATAGAATTGACAAGGATCTGCAAAGTCATGTTGGTTAGAATCCCTGTTCATCAGAAATAAAAACATTTGTACCAAAAAGGAATGCAAGAATTCAACCTCTCTGTTATAATTTTAAACTATAAAAAGCTACCAATGCAAAATGCACAAATAAGTGCCTCAAATTGGTTTTGGAAAAGTAACAATTTTGTGTTTTTTGGTAAGTTAATATTTTCAGTTTTTGAGCAATGGTTACTTTATGGTTTATTAAGAGTCTATAAATAAGTGTTTTGTATAGGGGTTTGTGTGGAGAGAAAAAGTGGAGAAAAAGCGAGTGCCTCCATTTGAGAGAAAGCTAGAAGTTTGAGAAGAGAGATAAACAAAGGGTGTAAGGGTTTTGGGTAGAGAGAGAGATTGCCTCTCTGTTATAATTTCAAACTATAAAAAGCTACCAATGCAAAATGCACAGCATTTTTCAAACAATATATATAATATTAGAAAGAATTTGTGCCATCGAGGAACACAAGAACTCAAAGTCGATACTCGCTTATGATTATAAACTATGACATACCAATGGAAAAATAGCAATTTTCAAACATTAAAAACAACAAAACAAAACAAAAGGAACCCTGCCCAGCAAATTTCCACATTCTAGTTGGTGAAATCTCAACTTATAGCAGGCCATCACGGTGAAGTTAATTAGCAGTAAAGAACTGAGATTGTAATCAAATGCTTCATTCAGGAGCTTAGATGTCAAGTATGTTTAAAGTTACAAAAAACCAAAATTAAGTTCAAATGCAACTTAAATATTTAACCCAAGAAATTTCAGCCTTAACTTGCGTATAATCAAATAATGAGGAGAGATATAGCGTGATTTACTAGAAGTAACCACATCTACATTGTTAATCACTTAAAACATCACAATGACATGCATACCACATCCAAGATTCCTTGAGCAGCCAAGTTTTCAACGTCTACAGGAATTTCTCCATCTCTGGGTACTAAAATGGTATTGATGTATTGACTGGGCTGCAAGAAAATATGGACTAGAATGAATAGCATGTTTCTTTCATTTGTTGGCTAAACCAAGCAGTAATTCTATACTGATGAGTCTGCTGTCCTATATCACCTGATAACAGTATTTAAAACTGTAACTAAATCTTCTTACTTACAAGGTTTTCCAGGCAATTATGATGATCTCCATACGTTCGATTAAGTGCATCTGTAATAGCAGTTACAAAGCAAGAAGCTGAGAAGCCACTTGTTTCTCGATCATCGGTGCCATTCAACAAAAATACCTGACATGGGAACAGGCTGCCATAAATGAAGTCTTCAAATAACATCAGAAATAACTAACTGTAAAAAAGATGAAAAGAGGCTGATCTGGAGAATGTGAAAATGCTGAACAGGAAAATAACAAGGCAAATACGTGTTCTAATTATTACCAAATATTCCCTTGTAGCATGTGATATATAGTTTGAGAGTTCGTCAAGAAGGTACCTTGGGACAGAACCTTGAAGATATGACCTCCCCAATGCCGATTAATACCTGTAATGGGGAAGAATATGAGACTACAAGAATTGGGATTCGGATAAAATCATCTTAACATCTTGAACCAATATTTACGACTCATGACTGCTAGAAACAAAAAGAAAATGCCTTGGTAAATTATTAGTATCTGGCATAAATTAAAATTGAAAGTACATTACGCATAATAAACAAAGAAAAATTGTGCTTGCAAAGGTCAATTATGTATTACCAGGGATGGACAGATGGATGTAAAGAGAGATCCCATAGCATAAACAATGCAGTCCACGTTACTCAACTGCTCGAGGACAGCTGGGTTTGCTGCGGGGAAGACCTGGTCATTAAAATAGCCGAGCATGATAAATTCTTGATGTTTCACACTCCAAGAGAGGAAAAAGAGGCATATTATAAAAATAATAAATAATAAATAATAAAAAACTAACTAGTGCATTTTCTGTTGCTAGTTTCTTAATATTTTGTGAAAAATATCGATTTTTACAGTATTTCTTTTTATTTCAGTACAACACATTAAAGAGCAAGCTCAGATGCTTCTTTACCTCGTGCAGTAAATTTTTTCCCTCACTTGACATGTAGAACACCCTCTTTATTCTTGAAGGAAGCCCTGGAACTAATGACCTTGCCTGTTCACAAGAAGATAGCACTTGAGTAAATGAGAAATCGAGCAATGTGACTCTGCCACAATCAGATCGTTCAAACACTCAAAAATCTAAAGGCTGCTCGCTATCCCAGATTATAATGCCCACATAAGAGTGTAACTTCAAAAAATATTCGTAAGCTGGATGTCCAACGTATTCTCTAAATCTACTGTTAGATTGAAATGCAGACTAATATCACCCAGATGTTTGACGTAATAATTGAACCAACAATTAAAAAACTGGATTACGAACAATTGACCGTCTTAAATTCAAAGGTACAATAACTATTTTCCTCTTTATAATGCCCACATAAGAGCGTAACTTCAAAAAATATTGGTAAGCTGGATGTCCAATGGTATTCTCTAAATCTATTGTTAGATTGAAATGCAGACTAATATCACCCAGATGTAAGTAATAATTGAACCAACAATTAAAAAACTGGATTACGAACAATTGACGGTCTTAAATTCAAAGGTACAATAACTATTTCTCTTTCGAAGCACCACAGCCACCATAATCAACCACTAGTTTTGGTGAGGGACAATTATTGTATTTTATTGATATCTATGCAGAGATTTTGGTAGTCAAGTTACTGAACCAGTAAAATTATGGTTTTATAGAATAGGGGTGTCTATTGAGCCTGTCAACACAGCAATAATACCTTGTTGATGGGTTCCATAGATCCAGTAGTTGGATGAGAAATTTCATTCTGACCTCGTATTATGGTCCCATCCTGGAAGAACAAAAAAGATGGGAAATAATTCAGACTTTACGACATAGTGACCACTTTACTAGGATGACTAAGGCAGGCCAAGTAATAAAGCCTAAAAGGAAGAAGAATGATAAAGCTTTTCTCAGCAGAAGTGAATTATTGATAATAAAAATAAATAAATAAATAAATCTGTAGTCAACCAAATGACCATATGCCAATGGAAATGATAACGCCTAAAAGGCATCTAAAGGACAAAAGAAACATTATACTTTGTCATATAAGGGCAGAAAAACATTCAGATAAGATCTTAACGTACCATATTCCTTACATCACTCATGTAACATGCATTAGTCCATTTTTACATGTTATCAACAAAATATAGGCTTCAATAATAAATTTTAAACATCTTGCAGAATCATAAGAAATATACATCAATAATTGTACCATTAATTCACATCCTAATGTGAGCCTGTCATTGGTTGAAATCACAGGGAGAACCAAACTTTCAGAAGGAATATCTGAAACACGCGAATACAAAAATATTGCGGCATCTAAAGACTGAAAAAATATGCGTGCTCCTGCAAAAAAGAAATTCCCAATGCTGCAAAATTCATATGGAGTCAGCTGAATTTAGTGATTGTGGAGTCTAGGTTATGTAACTCCATATGTCTCCATATATAATTGTTGAGAGAGAGAGAGAAGGTTTATGCAAGACTCACTCACACACACAGATAAGGAAACACAAGTACACCAAAAACCTATAATAAAAGAGTTACCTGCCATGGCTAAAGCAAAATGAGTCATCAGCACGTCGGAGAATCTGTATTAGAAAAGCGCAATTGGTGAAGTTCAAATAGAATGATTAAAGGTTGCAAGACATGAAAATTTGAAAAATATGTACAAGTGGTAATGAAGAAAAGCAAAAACTACAAACAGTATTAGGCAAAAAATTATCATTCTGATCAACAGTTTCATCCTTCAAATCCACCACTTTCTTTCAATTCGTTAAAAGTATCTTGGGTAAGTTTCTCAAGTTGAAAAACAACATAAGAAATACATAGATCAAAAGAGTCAGGCGCAATATTCTTCCATATGTTTAGGGAAAGAAACGGGAAATGTATAAGAAAATGCACAAAGCTCTTCAAAAGAAAGCCATAATGAAAATGTAAAGAAAAATACCCAAACAATAACTAAATGAACCAAAGGTAGTTAGACCACCATGTTGGAATATTTTTGTGTGGACTTCCATAATCATAATAATTCACTTTGTAATTAATTAAAGCATTTTATAGACAACTGTGTTAATGTGAATTAACACATGCATGTTGTAACACCCTGAAGAATTAATTGAGATTAATTAAGATAATTGAGATTATTAGTGTGCCTAATCTGATTTAATTAATTGAGTTTAAATAATTCCAAGGTATTTAAATTATTCACAGTAATATATTAATCCAGAAGTGTGTATGGGCGCATTTCTGGACTGTTATATTTTACACATGTCACTTTCTTTTATTTTTCTTTTCTTTTCTTTTCTTTTTCTTTTTCCTTTCTTTTCCTTCCTTTTCTTTTTCTTTCCCGTGCGTTTCTCTCTCTCTCTCTCTCTCTCTCTCACACACTTCCGTGCTCTCTCTCTCCCTCTCTCTCTCCCATTTGTGTCTCAAATCAAAACCGGATTCGAACCAAGAGTGATTTCAAAGAGTTTTCAACATCAAGAGAAGGATTCGAGGTAAGATTACTGAAAGAACCTCTCTTGAATCTATGTTTTTCGGATTTCAAAACTTATTTTTGATTCAAAACGGATTTTGATGGATTTTGAGTAAAACTAGGGTAGAAATTGGAGATCTTGAGTTCTTTGGACTTGTTTTAGTACCTAGAACCCGGATCTAGTGGTTGTCCCTTGAGATTTTCTGAATTGGGACTGGATTTGCAGGTTTTTGAACTGATTTCCGTGAGTTTT